>NW_021163669.1:0-29209 GCF_004324835.1 Dendronephthya gigantea | reverse complement strand
CATTAACACATTAATCCACAATCACACAAGCTGACATAGATTTGTCACTGCTTATTTCTTCCATGTATTTTGTTATGGCAGTTTGTTCATTAGTTTTACCCAACAAACATGGTTCAGGTGTTTTTGATGTGTTTAATGAAGGTGAAAGGATTTTTATTAGTAGCGACTTAAGAAAGATTGATTCTTTACGTTTCATAACTGAACCAAAATTTGAGGCAGTCAAGCGAGACTGCCTTTCTTGAAACCACTGCATGCAATCTGACTGGCCCCTTGTGTTGCACTCTATGTCAACCATTTGTTGTTTGGTTTTTAAATAAAGTGTCTTTGGTAAATTGTATATATTTCTGAGAAGGCAAATGCTTGCATACTTCAGCAAAATCAGGAATAAGTACTTCTATAAAATGGACTCTCTAATGTTGTCATTATAAAGTTGACTTGCATGCAAGTTAGAATCGGTAAATGCTCTTTTTGAAGGCAACCCTTCCAAAAATTGTTCATGTTCGCATGGGTGATACTTGTTTGACTCTAGAAGGCCTTGAAAGTACTGGCAAGTGTCTACAGATTTCAACCCATCACCTAATTTTTTTAAGTCAATTTCACTGACATCTTTAGCAAAAGCTGGTGTTGGGTTGTTGTACACAGTTTGGTGCACTTTGTCTTTTTTGCAGGTTGCCTTGTTAAATTTAACTTGGCCAAACAATAATGCAGATTCAAGTTTTTCACTGGAAGGAGCATGTCACTGCTGTAGTAATTGTGTACATGTCAAATCGTCTGGTATTTCTGTTAACTGAAGTTTAATAAAGTCTAAAATTTTAAAAAGCAAAGCAGCCACATGCTCGCAGCAACCACCTTTTCCAGCTTTACATGAGCAACTTGCATCAGTTACTTTACAAGTGTCCTGGCGTAGGTGCACATAAACTGAATAGTTCGCCTTTTTCATCAAAGCATGCACATTACTTTTCACCAGGAAAAACTTTTCAGCGCCCTTAGGGACTGGTCATAATTTAGCAGGGGGGTGGGGAGGTGGAAATAGTGGGGGGTCACATATTTTTTAGCCAGAAAAAGGGGGGTTCATAAAATGTTAGACAGTTATAAGGGGGGGGGTTGCTTATTTCTGGTTGTAATTATTTCTTTTATACATGCTTAGACTTTGAGTTGCACTGCATAAGCTTTGCTTAGAACATTAAACAAAATTAGTTATAGAATTTAAAATGAAAAGTTATATAAGTCACTGTGTTAAAATATTTATATTTAAATAGCAGGGTCTTTCACTAGAAATAACTAACATATTATGTTTAAAACCAAATTTTAACATATGAATATGTCAAGGGTGGGTAGTATCGGAGTTGTTGGAGTTTGCAACTGTAGCGAACTACAATTTGCGAGTAACTGTATAGACTACTTTTTAAAACTGGTAGTTTGAAGTTGTCGCGAACTATATTTTCTATATTAAAAGTAGCGAAGTAGTTGATTACTTTTTCAACAACAATCGCTATTCGCCACTTTTCGATTTTTTAATATCCCTCGACTATATACTCTATAGTTCATACACTATAATACAAAACTAGTCATTTAATATACCATGTCAAATCTCGTTTGGACCCACATTTTGTTCTAGAATTCTTTGGCTCATCCGCCATTAATCCATAGTATCAGAATATATGAGCATATTATGCTTAACATTTCATATGTTTAAAACATGTGAAATCAATATAAATTACAAACACGGATACCAGGAATTTTGTTGTAGCGAAGTAGCGAATACTTCGCTACATTTTTCTAGCGATATAGCTGTACACGTAGTCAAAAGAACCAAACTACATATTTTTGACAATAGCAGTAGTTGTAGGTGACTACATTATTTTAAAATAGCAGTAGTTGTAGCGAACTACACAAAACTTGTAGTCTACCCACCCTTGGAATATATATAAGTGGACGTATATAAATTAATTTTATTACTTTATATAAACGTTGTCAGAAAAATTTTTGAAGGTGTAATTACTATTTTGAATTGACGGTGCAGATTACAGTAGTTTCTCATTTTGAAGCAGTGTTTATCAAAACGTTGACGGATGGGGGGGGGGCATTTTTACCGTCTCGAACAAGGGGAGGGGGCATGATTTTTTGTGGATAAGGCAAGACAGGGTTGCAAAATATCATTCCTTAAAATATTGAATTACACCTCCCCACCCCCCTGCTAAATTATGACCAGTCCCTTAACGACGTTAGCTTTTACTAAAATTTGGGTAACCATCTTTTCTTTAAAGAGTTGGTATATATACCCACACTTTTTTGCTTGTGAGCATTTGGTGGCTTTCCGTGTTTGGCTGAACTATCAGTTATCAAATGTTTTGTGAGTAATTCATGGGTGAAAGCGGAAATACCACTCAAGTTTCTGGTCCACAAAATAGACTTTGAGCAAAGGACCTCTTCGCCGTTTTCCATTTTTCAAGAAAAATATATTCAGAAACGGTCCAAATATGTTGGCGGCCAAGCGAGCAATTTATATTTTGAATCGCGTGAATTTTACGTCGTTGAAAAACTCCACCAAAACGCATAAGCAGCAATGAAAAGCACTTAGAAGCACTTCAACACAACAGAAAATTTTTTAAACAAGAAAGCTCTATACTTCAAACGGTAACTTTTCGCGCCCAAAAAAGTTCAATGTTTTGGTTTTGGGAAAGAACACTTGATCAAACATGTGTTTTTTTAGACCGACCATATGTGAAAACATTTTCGTGTCTTAGGCCGTGAGAAAGCAGTCGATTGCCGTATAACTCGGCGAAACGATCATCCTCTTTGTTCCACTTATTTTAAAAGTAATTTAACTGAACACATACCTTTCGATTGGAAAAGATAGCAAAATTTGTGTCTGGCATTTTGAATCGAAGCCACAGCACGCTTCGGCAACTCTGTACGCCAAGCTGAATATTTCAAGACATTTTCATCGTAGAAACCCGAGACAAGGAAAAAATATGAGGCAAGACGTACAGAATTGAAAAAAACTTTAACCGAAGTCAAAATGATAAAAGTTTTCCGTAAATTTTCACATCAAAAGCTTCTTTGTCTGTTCCAACACAGCAAGCGGCCATGATGGATAATTCTGCCGTGTAACTAAACTACCATAATCCTTTGCAATTCCGCAAGAGGTTCATTTACCTTGAAGTAAGGCGACATCACTGAGCTATAATAGGGACCTTAAGATTCTACGACGCGGTGATTCGCGACGCCACCGGAAGTAAATTTGCACAATTTGAGCATGCGTGTGCGTTTTTGCTCAGGGAAGTTTATCTACGACGACGCCGTTTTGGAGTTTTCTCGTCGTCGTAGATTGTCTAAAAAAGTAAGAAAAAAATGGCAAAAAGTACTGTGCCGTTAGAAGGAAAGGAAGGTTTCAAATCCGGGTAAGTGCTGTCAGTTTTTTAGTTTATTAATATTACAAAATTTATAAATATGTAACGCGTGGTTGTTTTTTAATTGTCTGTAATTTATTACTGTAAAGTACACTCCTTTGCTTTTCAAACTCGATTTTAAATTTTTACTCAATGCATATTTCAATTTTTTCTCTAAATACCATTCATCTCATTTTTTCTTTTATTCATTTAACATTGCAGAGTTTGTTTTATAATGAAATGGACTACTCAGCATGATGTGGAATTTTGCAAAGAGGTTGTTGCTTCCAAGCTCTTTGAAACCAAAAAAAGGTCAGCAGAAAGAGCGCTGGTTTGGGAGTCTATTGCTAAAAATTTGGAAAAAATAGAATATCCTAAATTCAAGGTAGAGCAACGCTCTGTTAGAGACAGATTGAAAAAACTAATGAAACAGTTTCGAAAAAAGAAAAATGAGGAAAGACGAGCTAGTGGTATTTCACCTGAATTAACAGAATTGGACACATTGCTGGAAGAGATTTGTGAAAGAGAGCATGCATCTGAAACCCTGGCTGCAGAAATGGGAGAAAAGGAAAAAAGACGATTAGAAGAAGATCAAATGGCTGCACAAGAAATACGAAAAAGAGCCATGGAAACGTTATCTGAGACCCAGGTGAGGAATGCTGTTGGAAAAGATCAACATGCTCCCAAATGCAAAATCAGAAAGGGTGCTGATACAGCCTTGGCATTTTTGCCAGAAAAGGCAGAAAAGAAAGGGAACTGAAAGAAGAGAGCAACAAATTAGAAAGGGAGCGTCTGGAAATGGAAAAAGAAAAAACAGAAAAATTCATGCAGCAACAGAATGACATGTTGAATTCTATTTTGGAAATGCAACGACAGCAAAATAAGCAGGTACAAGCAAGCCAAATGGTTTTAATGCAGCAACAGCAACAACAAGGGCAGGCATTAATAGCTTTTTGTCAAAGATTATTGATAAAGAGAATTAGACCTGCTAACAAAGACATGTTGTTGTGATAAATTAGTCAGTTTTGTGAAAAAACTAATGTTGAGTTTGGTAAAAAATATTCTACAAGCACAATTTATCTTACAATTTGATCTTAATGACAATTACATTAACTACAGTACATTGAAATGTTATTTTACCAATATATAATAATTATATTTAAACAATTTATAAATTTATGTTATATTACATTTAAATGATATTTTACATGCATTACTCAAAAATGTTGTATTCAAATGTTAAATATTTACAGTATCATAATATTTTATGTCAAAATCTCAAACCAATATCATGTTCTTTGATTGAGTTTTGAATAGTATGCTAATAAAATAATTCTGTAGTTTTACCACTATGTATTTCAATGATTTCCATTGTTTTGTTGAAATAATTCTCTGAATATATATACAGTGTCATGCATCATTAAGAAAAGTACTCCTCAACAGTAGGTGGTTCAAGTTCAAAAAACTTTGAAGTGGTGTTAGACTGCATGCATGTAAGAGCATTTCTCAAAATTGCAGCAACAATATACATCTTGCCTACACTGCTTAAACCAATCTTTTGGTTTTTCTTGAAGTCCAAAAACTTAAAATAGTTAACAACATCCCCAAACAACCATTCAAAAGAAACACGCACATTGCTCATGGACCTGTTGAAAGCTTCCATTTCTGGTGTGAGTGGACGGTCCCTGTATGGTACCTGTAGGTGCACACGGTGAGGATAAGCAGGATCACCATAAAGACACATAGGGTAACCATTTACCTGTGCATACTGCTCTAAGTCTTGCAGAAGTCCAGAATCCATAAGCATAGCAGCATCATGCCTTCTTCCCTCTGCAGATTTGATGATAGATGTTTAAAAAAAGCATTTAAGTCTATAATCTCAAACTGTGTTGTAAACTATATTGCAGACTTTTGGCTGTTACAAAAGGTATTGAAAAAAAAATGTGGAGATATGCCATCATATCACCAGCTAACAAAACGTTTGAAATTTGTTAGTCAAAATGTTTACATACCTACAGGTCCAAACAAGTTTGCAATGAGACCATTTGGTAGGGCAAGCGACTGGTATTTTAAAGCATGGACCCTCTTATGCCCATTGTAAACTAATGCCTGCATCTCCCCAGGACGACAGATTGCTTTTACCGTGCCATCAACAAAGCCGAAGCAGTTGTCTAATGCCGCTCCCTTTTGGTGCACTGCATCAGCATATTGTTGAAGACAATGAGGGTTCAGCAATTGATGATTCCACCTCGTTATCTTCTCCCCGTGCCTTCTATAAACGAAGTCGACCACTTCATTGGATATCATGCTAAGCTCCGGGACTGGTCGCCCAAAGAGTGGTATTAAGTCGCTATATCTGCAAGGGTAGCAAAACCGTCGAAGAAGAATACACAGTCCTTCAATTCCTCCACAAATTGTTCCTTGAGCGCAAGTGAATTTCTTGGGCATATCCATAGCACGAGCCAAAACTGGAATTTCGTTTTTTTCAAACCTGAAATTCACCTTGCATTCAACCGCATCTGTCTCTTCCAGAAAGAAACTATCATAGTCTTTAAAAGGCAGTTCCGGATTTTTCCCACGGCAAACGATATCGTGTAAAACGACAAACTCGAAGTTATCAATGTAAGAAGATTCATAGGCTAAAATAACATCATTTCTAGCTTTCTTGAACGAGCACATTTCAAGTTCGCGTTATCGGAAAGTACAGTAAATCTTAAGGCGGATTTCCACTTACAGCGAAATCGTTCGATGGCGAAACATCAGCATATTTTCTTTTGAATTGAGAACAGTCAAGTCGAACTAATTTATTTATGCTGTTAAAATTCAAAAAAAATATGCAAATATTTACCTAGCGAACGATTTCGCTGTAAGTGGAAATCCGCCTTTAAGGATATTTAAACGCGACGCCACCGCGTACAGAATGTTGCTCTCCCAGTGCCTTCGTCTTCCGGCAGGGCGTCGCGAATCACCGCGTCGTAGAATCTTAAGGTCCCTAATATAATTCCGGGAGGACCGGCTCGTCATTTTTCGGTAACTTCGCCGCCATCTTTTTGAAGCCGAAAACATGGCGGACTTCGCCCTTCTGCGCATGCGTAGAAGCTCTGTTGACGCTACATGGTCCTAAATGTCCATGGTAGTTACCACTAACCAGGCTCAAATCTGAGCCCGCTTCGAAAACATCCCCTTCTGGATTTTTTTAAAAAAATTATTTTGTGCAAAACCTCGTTGTTTTCGATATACTTTATTAACTATAATACGAAAAAAAATTATTTCAAGATGTATACAAGTCGTACACGTTGTTTTTACCAATACCAGGCCAAATAAGTATTATAACTTCAAAAAATATGTAAGAAAACGTCACCTATAACGTCAAACTACCTCACCGGTAATTTTCATTTTTCCGAGTTTCATTGATTTATTCATGTTTATTATTTTACAATCTACATGAAATCCAATGTCAATTAAAATGACAATTCCAATTCTTTGAGCTCCTTATTCTTTTTCTCTAGTTGTTCGGAAAGTGAATTCACTATCTCTTCATATATTTTCACATGTCTTTCTAACGGCAAGACAACATGACTGTTGTCATGTTCACGAGGGTAAATAATTGCACTATTATCAACGCTGTTGTTGCCAGTCGTCACATTAACATGTACAGACACAGGGTGCCCGCCTCAGCGTTTGTTATTAAAATATCGCTGTAAAAACTAATGCTGCAAAAATGACAAAAAACGACTTGCAGTTGAATTTAAAAATATATTCGACGAGAAAAACAACTTTCAGTTGAATTTAAAAAGTAAATTCCGAGGTAAATTTGACAACAGTCTACAAGAATTGCATAAGAAAAAATAAAGGCAACTTTGTTATAAACGTACATGAAGTACTCCAGCGTGGAGGCTTAAGCACTGATGTGTTGGACCGCGGGCGCAACAATTATAGGGAGAGAGAGGAAATAATAAAGGGATGAAACATCAGAATTTGCTTTGTTTCAATGCCTTTTAAAATACACTAATGAACTACAATTATTAAAACAATTGAGCGAAATTTTTACAGTAGTAATCCTTCAACGGTCCTATAGGTCAAAACAACGAAAATGTTTCATTGCACATGTAATTTTGCTGTAAAAATATTCCTCTTATTTTCACGATATGTGTTCTGCAAGTAGCCAGGACACTACGTCATCATCGGATCATCGCCAACTGTTCGGAATACTACGAGAGCTTGCGAGCATTTAACGAAAATCATAACAAAAAATTTGGCGGAAAAGTTCTTCGATATTACCACAGATTAACACCCAGATGTCGCACTTCTGACTCAAAAGCGTAAGCGATTCGTCACTGCGCATTGCTTTCTGCGCACGCTTAGCAAGTGACTAGAGGCATCCCCCCCCGAAATAAAATTTCAAAATGGAGACGAACTGAATTGAAGTGAAAAACAGCACGATGTGTCAAATGAGTGGGAATATATGTACATTTATTGATTTGTACAGGAAGTTCCATTCAATGTAAAGATATTCAAACACTTTTTAAAAGAAATATGTTTGAAATTATGGAGATTTCTACTGCTTATAACTTTCCGCTTCTACGACAATCGAAAAAAGATAAAACATTCGTACAATATTGAAAACGAGGTACTCTAAATTCATTTTTCCAAAGCGCGTATAGGTGATGATGGATTCAGACACAAACTTAACTACACAGTCGCCTTCTCTAGCAAATGAGAGGAGGTTTTTTTCCATGTATAAAATAGTTCGACTCCATTTTGAAATTTCGAGGGGGGGAATGCCTCTAGTCACTTGCTAAGCAAGCGCTTACGCTTTTTTAATCAGAAGTGTGGGTAAGCATCTGGGTAATCTGTGTTATTACTGAGTAAACCACTGAGCTATAAAATAATTCCTGGAGGACCGGCTCCTAATCGGAAAGTTAAGCCACAAACATGGCGGATTTTGAGCTTTGTGACGTCACCTGGTCCCCTTTGCTAATGGTAATTACAACTGACATACCGCGATACAAAGTGAAAAACTATGTGTCTCCCTCCTGGTTTTTACAAAAATATTTTTGATTTTCGGTATATATTTTTTTCGTATTTCCTCTAAAAAAGATAAAATTATTTATCTTTTTCCTGTTCGACAAAGTAAATGGAGAAGCTGCTTCTTGCTCTACATATGACGTTGTGAATGGCTTAATTCACTTATCGGGAAAGCTATTCTTGCCTCAGGTGAGCCGGTTTTCAAATTATTTTCTTTTTTGATCTTTTTTGCCTTCGGACTATAGTATAAACAACTGCAAAAGCGTCTGGATAAATAGTTATATGCTTTTATTAGCCTTTTTGTCCTTTGGTACCTGACTTAATTACGATAGGATTCATAGGAAAACTTTTTTGTGTCCGGCGAAAGTTATCAATAGTTAATCTTGTGAGTTTTGACGTGCTGACTGCTGATCTGATTGATTTATAATCAATCTACATTTAATTTGCTCTTAATGTTGATTAGTATTATTGTTATTCTTTCTGGGTGCAGAGTACTGTATATATTGAATACAGTTAATCTTAATAAGATCTCCATTTTTCAGGATGAAGATGCTATAAAATTTAACAAGAGATGGCTTGTTATGCAAATTACTGGAACATTGTACTGATAATTTTACTATATAGACTTGTTGGCTGCTGTTGGGAGACATTTTTTACACTGGTTTTCCAGATTATAAATAATAAATAGATGCATAAAAACATGCCTTAATTGAGCAGTGTGTCTTCATTCTGCAACAACTTTTATAATTTCCTGGAAAATGCATTTCCCCCCCGACACCATTAAACGGCTAGAATTATTGGGCTAATCAGGGTTTTTGGATAATAGACTGACTAATTGAGGGGTGAACAAGCACAGTTGCATTTTTGTGAATTCATTAGGCTATTATATTTGTACTACTCTTGCTATTAGGTATAATTTCATATCAAATACAAAGCATCAATGACTTTTCTTAGGTCACACAAGGACACCTTTACAGGTTTACTAAAGTGCATTAAAAAAAGCGTATACATCGTCTGTAGCTCATTTAGGCACAAGGAATGCCATGTAAATATTACTTCTGGTTATAACTATTGTTTCCCCCACTCAGTACAATTGCTAATCTGCTGCCCAATATCTTGCATGAGCTTAGGCCTTGTTTCTTTGGATTTAATATGCACAGGCATGGACACAGGACAACATAACTGGATACTTTCTGGTTCAGGGTTTAAGAAAAGTCAGATTGGTATCCATAAAAGACACTAAAAAATTACGATGATACGAAAAAAAATTTTATACGGTAATGTATATTGAAATTGAAAACAAAGAAAAGAGAAAAAACCTGTCAGCTTCATATCATTGTAAAATTTTCGACTTTTGTCCACGTATTAAATATTTTTTATATTCGCCCAATATTTGTTTGTTTCAGCATTTGCAAAAACAGTACCTATGATTTGTACATAACCGAAATAAACGCTTTATTACGCGTTAGGCAAAAAATATATCGAAAAAAAGAACAACAAGGTTTCAAAGCAGTTGGAAGAAACAAAAATACAAAATTTTCATAAAAACCAGGGGGGAATTACTGCAGCGGGCTCAGAATTGAGCCTGGTCAGTGGTATTACCATGGGCAAAGGGGACCAGGTGACGTCAAAATGACGTCACAGAGGCCAAAATCCGCCATGTTTTTTGCTTCACTTTTTGATCAAAAAACATTAGTAGCCGGTCCTCCAGGAATTATTGTATAGCTCAGTGGAGTCACAGTTTAGAGATATACAGTTGTGTAACTCGCGGCGGAACCCTTTGATGTTGCTCTCCCTCAATTCCAAGCGCTCACGCCATTTTCTACGCGCCACGCAAATTGCAAAAGAGCGTGTCAGACCGTGTCACTGGCTGAATTTATATACAAATTGTCAGCAAAACAGCGTTCGAACGCTTAAAAATGCTTATTTGACAAAGGTTGTTTAAACTATGGAGATTTGAGGAGTAAAATTTTGCAAAAAAATGGTCAGTACTTTATATATCTTTTTCTTTCGTTCAGTAGAAAACGTCTTTTATGAAAAATTGCGAAAAAAAATTGATCTAATTTTATGCTTCAGCCTTTGTGTATTAAAATTACAAATGTCGCACAAATACAAACGATAAATATGTGTTTTTGTCATGGTTATACCCAGTTATCTTTTATTTATTTTCATATAATTTCTGTCTGTCTATGAAAATTCCTGTCAAAACCATGAAAGTATTTTTTTTTTCATTTTACCAAATTACAGGAAGTGATAAATAATAAACTGTCAGTGATGAGGTTTGACAAATAAGTATAGCTCCATATTCTGTGCTTATATGAGGATTTATAGGATGGACCTTTCATTCTTCTGTTAAAGGGAATCCAATAATAAATGGATATTATATCGTTTCATGTATCATTACACAAATGTTTATACAGTTTCATGTATCATTACACAATTGAATATAAATTATTTTCAGTGATTTATAGTCAATTTCAGCCACTGTTGGTCCTTATGTGTCTTTTTTATTAGTATCTATCAAGCTGGTTTGGATGCTATTTCATGTTCACAAGAAATGTGCCACTGGGAAAAGCACTCATCAATGAAAAGTTTGCAGAAAGCACTAGTGAATTGTAGATGCATGTGTTGGATTGTTGGAATGCATCTGCTAATATTGCCAAAACATTCTTTAAGCTTTGTGATCAAAGATTGGTTTAGCTATACCTATATATACAGTTGTATACATCACAAAACAGAGCAAATATCATAGAAGTGATTGGAAAAATAAATCCGCAAAAAACTATTTCAAGTGTATTTTATTAAATCTAAATACTGAATAGAAGTTTACCATTTAAAATTTAACTACAATCTATAGCTGTCATTAATGTGAGGTAGTACAGTTTATCTTTTATATTTATCAAGTTTATCAATTACAGAAATACTAATTCCATTGATTTTGTGTTTTTTAGAATGCATGCCATTTGCTTGTCAGCTTGTGTTTGTGCTTGTGAAACTAATGCGTTTTGGCAAACACACTAGGGCATCGGTAACTGGCCCATAACAAAGAGAAAAACCTGCAGTATTTTCCTTCTAAGTTAATCCTTGTAATTAATATGAAATGTCTACGGTGTAGCCTAACAACATATCAAAAGGACATGGTAAAACTCCATTTAAGTTTGTGAAAACTTGTTCTTCAGCAACATCGATTTGACCAGTCACTCCTCGAATCCTATTTATTTAGTTTTTCCCGTTTCAAAAAGGTTTATTTACACCAATTCCTGATAAAAACGTGCAGCTCCAACTCCTTTTATAAAATACGCGACAATGAAGCAAATCCATTAGATAAATTCGCCAAAATCGTTGTTTTACTGCAAAAATTGACTATTTTCCTAGCTTTTTCTATACTAAAAGAAGCCATGACACGGTCTTTTGCTTCGCACGTGCGGATAACTATGCGGGGGACAAGAATTCCTGCGAGTTCCACAACTGTATATCCTTAAACTGTGGTGGAGTAAACAGAGACAAATGTCTTTCCGCAATAGAAACATTATTTGGATTTGATATATTTTATGTCTGTCAGCAGTCCAAGTTATGTAAGTATGATATATGCCAAACGAACGCTGAGAATGTTATTTTAGTAATGTTTTTTCGGGCGATTTATATACTATCTTTATAACGAATAGAGATTCTTGAACGTTGTATCCCTAGGGGTGAACTGCTCTGAAATCAAGAACAAATGAATGTTCTTGACCTTGCTTTGGCAGGCCACAATGTTTTCTTTTGTGGTTCCGGCGGTACGGAGAAAACATTTACGGTTAAACGACTGGTAAATATCTTGGGCTCGAAGAGAAAAGTTGTTATAACATGTACGACAGGAATGGCATGCAAGCTGGACTAATAAATCCCCGTATGAATGTAGAAACGTTGATAAAATCTGTCCATAGTAGAGAAAGCTGTTCGTCAAGATGGAAGACCACTGATGTATTAATTATAGATGAAGTGTCCCAGCTGAGCAGGAAGACATTTGAAACAATAAATTATATTGCCCAGGGAGTGAGAGGTGATGAAAAACCATTTGGAGGAATACAAGTGATAGCACTTGGTGATTTTAAACAACTACCACCAGTTTCAAATGACTTAGACCAAGGTAAATATTGTTTTGAAAGTCCACTCTGGAAAATAATGTTCTGCCACAATATCCAGCTGAAAGTTGTCTATAGACAGGAACAAAAGGATTTCATTGATGTCCTTGATCAGATTGCTGTTGGTGAGATGTCTGAAAGTGCACTTCATTTTATATATGATTTGAGTTTAAACAATCTGAATGAAAATGACTTTGGTTTGAATTTTATACCTCATATATCTTGCACAATCTTCGATGCCAATTTTCAGGGGTAGATTACTTTATTTTGTGCCTGCGACCGCAAAGTTTTGTTGAAAATGTGCCTGAAAAATGTGTGCATACAAAATGCAAAACATGACTTGATGAGCAATCAGCCATAACTATAATCGCCGTTTACTTCACCAGACTTAACTAAGGTTATTATTCCCTTTAAGAGCATTTTTTTCATTATACAAGTTACAGAGTCAGCAAAAAATTTTTTGAAGGGGTATGGTGATAAAAATCAAAATCTGAAAAAAATTTTTGGTTACTCATTAATGACACTAATTATTGAAATACCCCAGCAAAAATGAATTACATTGAGTAACTAGAAAACTGAACTAAACACTAAAAGTTATTTGTCCATAACTGGAAGCTTTGATTGTTCTTTTAACTTTCTATCAATTACTTTAGAAACTTCAAATGGTTGAATCTGAATACATTCAGACTTCCTGATAAAATGCCAAAAATTATCTTTCTTTGATTCTTTTCGCCAATACTCGGTCATCGCGGCTTTTACAACTCCTCCACAGCGAGAAATTATGAAGCCATTCAAAGAAATATGCATCTCCCGTCGTCCCCTATCCTCTGATACATTTCTCTGCTTATTGATTCGTGATTCCTACACCGAAACGTGAGATTCAACCACCGATTCAACTGACATTGAAACAGAAGCGACTGAAAAGACATGAATCACCATTTCAATTCCGAGATAAAGTCCTTTTGACGAGTCAAGGAACATCTTCAAAACCTCCATATTCTCAGGAAGATCTTTCTCTTTTATACCTTTTGTCACTTTTTCTAAACGACGCAAAAATTCTTTATATTGCGCGGCTAATTCTACATCGGGTAATTGGATAACGTTTGATGCGACTTTCTTTCCGTTGCTGACAAATGTTTTTGCCTCTACAGATCCAATCATGCTAGATCCTCGTAATTGACTTTTTTTGCTAGTCTTTGCAAATCGAGTAGAGGTCTTAATTGTTCAACCAATGATGTGGCTTGGTCGTCGAAAACGTGGACCCTTAAGTCCTGGCTGAACCGCTCTGCCAACTTCTTCAGACGTGATGATGCTGTTGTCACTACGTCCATTGTTTGGTTTTGCACAACTGTAAAATAGCCACGTCTTGTTCTGTTCTGCTCGGGTTTATCGTCCAAAATTGGAATACCCCGATATTTGCCAGTTGCGATAGTACTCTGCAAGTCAGAGTGGTATTTAGGCCAGAGACAAATCTTCTTTCCTTCTTTGGACATAGGACATTTTTCATTGCATTCAATAACCTTTGACATCTGCAGCAACTTCTCTGTGCAAACTTCATGAAATTTATTGAAACGTTCATGTGGTAGAATATTTACTATTTGTAGGATGTTGATGCCATGGCCGAACGTCGCGTAAATATCGCAAACACCAGAGAGTGTTAAAACTAACTTCTTGTTTGCAAGTTTGTTCTTAAGCTGTGCTGCATCTAAGGCAGTTTGTCTGCTTTTCGCATCCCCGTGGCACCAAAGTTATTCATTTGGGTTTCCTCCAACGTACTGAAAAGGGCTGGATAGCCCTTAATACCTAGTTGTTCATAGACTTTCGCACAATGGTTGGCAAATTTAGTCTCGCTATAAAACATAGGGAGGCCGCAAAATACGTCTGCATCGAAACTTTCATCCGATTTCAATCTTTCCGCGACAGAAAAAAAATGTTCAAATTCTTGTCCCCAGTTAATAGCTTTGAACAAAGAACTGATATCTTCCGTAATTTGAACGAGCCACCTGAACTGGGCTTCTTTTCTAATTGCTGCATCTCTAGTACCAGCAATGTGCATTGGATCCCAGTCTGAGAATTTCCTGTTTGCGCCAGTGAATCCAAAGTGACCATCTAACAATTCAGGAACCGAAAGGTGATGATATTGTCCATCATAAGAACCTCCTTGATATTGTTCCGCGGTAATACCCTTTTTGCTCAAAAGATCGATTAAACTCTGTGCAATGGCTGGACCTGTATGGCCACCATTAACCACATGGATATCGAAGAATATTGCTTGGATAAGGTCGGTGGAGTTAGGCACAACAGTAGTAAAAGAAACAAACTGCCGCGTTCTGTGTTTATATGTTGCTTTATCAGCAACTACTTTTCCAACTGGTTGAAACCAGTTTGGTCAAGTCGATTGTTCAGGAAATTATTCACTCGGTGTTCAACCTCTTCTGCAACATAAGGAAGAAACTTAGCAGGAAATTTTTCACAATGATTGAGCTCGCCGATATCTAACTCATTCACTCACTGGAAAAGTAATAAATCCGGGAAGTCTGTTTCTGGTCTTCCTTTCTTAAACAGATAATAGCAAGTCTTTCCAATTTTCACTCCAACTGAGCGTTCCCTCCTCTCTTCCTTGTTTTTCAACTTTTCTGCAGACACAGCATCATCCAAATTACTGTTGTGCAACACCCCCGTTAAATGCCGTGTAAGATGTTTTTTAAATTTCGAAAGGCTTCGGACTGCACATCACGATTAAACTCCGGATTAGAAAGAGGGTCTTCGTCTATCGCTGGATTATAGGAGAAGATTCCACGCACCATTTTGTCATGTCGAACTTGCTTTGCTTGTTCAGTTATCGCACATACAGTGCATATCATGACCGATCTTTCTTCATCAAAAGAAAATTCACTTAGTTTATCAGTTATTTCAGTAACAGAAGTACATTGCAACAAGAGGTCTCTTGTAAGGTTGTCATTTGACTCATTTCTATGAATATCATTTCTATTAACAGTTCCTGAACTTCTTGGAACTGAAATTGTTGCAGCTTCTTTTTTGCTACTTCTTACTTCTACTGTCAGTTCGTCTACCTTTTTTATTAGCTGTGCTAGGATTTCCCTCGTGCTTTTCCTATTTTCAAGGCTTTTCTCATTACTTTCTTTGAGAATTTGTGCTTCATTGTACTCCTGACGATCAAACGTTTCCTCTTGGAGCTGAAACTGACTAGTCTGATCATCCTCGTCGCCTTTAGCTTCGCATTCCTCCGTATGATCACGTTCGTTTTCGTTTAATTTGCCTGATTCTTGATTATTGCAAACTTCATCATCAGTTAGTGTGCTTTTTTCTAGGGCATTGTCTCTTAATTTTTTGGATGGTTTTCCAAAAAACGAGGTAAGCGTTCTTTGATCCCTAGGGCGAAGGTCGTTACAATCTTCATCGGGATGTTTTCTTTTGAAATGAGCTTAGTAGTTCTGTTGTATCAATGTCTTGCTACAAACACGGCATTCAACGTCAGTTGTCTTTGCATGGCTGCGACGGTAATGTTCATCCATTTGGGAATAAAGCTGATTAACCACAAATATACTGAGAGAAAATTACATTAAATTATACATGCATTTTGACATCGATGTTGTAAACCTGTAATCTGTATTAACTATGCCACGATGCTAGGGCAATGCAGAGACTAGGAAGGACACTTTAATGACGTTTCCGGTTTCTAAAAAATTTAACGATGAACAAGTTTTTATTTTTTAATTACATTATTAGTGTATTAGACTATTACAGTCACACAAGTTATGAATTTTTTTTCTGTCGTTTTATGCAAATTGTAGATAAAATTGGCATACAATTGTGTAGAAACTACGATGCTCACGATTAATGATTAATCCAACTAAAATTAATGACGTGAATAGTATTAATTAGTTGGATCATAGGCAGCCCAGACTTTGACTTACGCGTGTGATACTCGCGCGCGTGTCGCGCTTACGTTGTTTACTTCGTCTATATATTATGACAAGGTAGGAAAGAGTTTATCAAAATATGACAGATATACCTTCGTAAATGTATAATTATCTAAAAAATTACTTGAAGAAACGCCACAAAAACTACAACCTAATAATTCGCCGATGATTAATTCTGAAGTTTCCATGTTTTTTAACAACATCTAAAGGCTTCAAATTAGCGAAATAAAACAGGAATTCATACGGAATTTTGAGAAAACTATCCGAGGGTCACTCCGCCTAAGGAAACGTCATCTTTTTTGAGATATTAACTAAACGCTCATTGGCTTACCTGCAGGACCACCAATGAGAACCAATGAGCGTTTAGTTAATATCTCAAAACAGATGACGTTTCCTTAGGCGGAGTGACCCTCGGATAGTTTTCTCAAAATTCCGTATGAATTCCTGTTTTATTTCGCTAATTTGAAGGTTTTAGATGTTGTTTAAACATGGAAACTGCAGGGTAATGTAGTTTAATCATGGGTAATTATTAGGTTGTAGTTTTTGTGGCGTTTCTTCAAGTAATTTTTTAGATAATTATACATTTACGAAGGTATATCTGTCATATTTTGATAAACTCTTTCCTACCTTGTCATAATATATAGACGAAGTAAACAACGTAAGCGCGACACGCGCGCGAGTATCACACGCGAAAGTCAAAGTCTGGGCTGCCTATGGTTGGATAAGTGAATAGTTTTAATTAGTTGTCAGTAATCAACACACGAACACAAATTTAACTATACCCCACTTTAAAAAAAACACCTAAAATATTCACAAGTTCTAACCCTTTATAAAAACTAAAAAAGGGCCTTAAAGAAGACAATTGTAGACAAAATAAGAACTCACCTAGATTTTGGAGATGGGAATTATGTAAATGCAAAATTATTAAAAAATTTTTTGCACGTATAACTCATTTTTTTAAAAGCGTTGCAAAATGTGCCTTCAAGAAAGTTGTCTGTTCTGCATTGTGCCTGCATTGTGCATTGTCCCAGCGGTCCCGACTTTTTCGACCCCTGCCAATTTTTACAACATTGAACAACTACTGAAACTACCTGGTGAAATGAAGCAGTATGTTTCCATTGATACATCTGATCCTGCCACATTAGACAAGTTAACTCTTGCTGAAAATCATTTGAATTTGAAAGTTGGTGTGCATGTAATGTTATCGTACAACTTGTCATCTAAACTTACAAATGGGACAAGAGGGAAGATTCAAGCACTGGAAGATGATGGTCCAACTGTAAATTTTGAAGAGGTTGGGCTAACTGTAAAATTGCAAAGATGCACTTGGTTTGCATACAAAACTGGTACTACAGATGTTATACTAGGTCAGAGATCCCAATTCCCTCTCAGACTTGCATGGGGAATTACTGCACATAAGATTCAAGGACAGACAATTAATCGAAGCTGCTGTTGTTCATAGTGGAAATGAATTTGTTCCAGGGCAATTGTATGTTGCTTGTTCTCGAGTATCAAAGAAGGAAGACCTTAAGATTGTTGGATTTAATAAAAATAAACTAATCAAGCAGGACCCTCGTGTGACAGATTTTTATGCAAATCTTGGTAATTCCACACCCTTGGTTGCAGGTCTTTCATGTTGCAGGGAAATCAACACCACAACTGAGCCATTGGTTACTGTACAAAGTGAGGAGGACATTCATTTTGATACAATGTCTGAGTCAGAACTACTTGATATTGAGAACTTATGCAATGAACTCTTTACCGAAGATGGTGAGGGATTGACTTTGCATTCTGAAGAATTTTCAGTAGATAATATACTGAAAACTTTAAGAACAAATTACCTGGTGATTTTGATGTGAATAAATTCCTCGAGGAACTTAAAGACAAATCAGATGTGCATGTACAGACAGGACATATACTGATTGTCTTCAAGAAAAGATTAATTGTCTTGTTACTGAATTACAAAACACACATTATTTTTGTGTATATATTTGTGTAATATTATTGATCTAATGGCCATGCAGTTAGTCTGGCTAAGATCAAATAGCTATTAATTCAATCCAAGTGTATAGTATATCAAAGCATAAATTCTAAATTATCATTGGCATGAGCAATTGATACAACCATGGTCACTTGGGACTTAGGCTCATGTAGATTTCAGCCTGAATTTAACACATCTATTCATGATAAATATGCTCATTTTTTATGTGTGTGTGTTGAGGGGGGGGGGAAGGCAGTTGCTATCTACTACCTCTACTACATATTCACCCAAATACAACCATTACATGACTGATTTTGCTCATTGCTCTCTAAAATTACAACAATGTTAATTGAAGACATGTTGTCAAAGTACCTGTGTTCAAAGAATGCATATAATTATGTGTTTCACCAAGCTGAACAAATCTAACTAGTCTTGTTAAATTATCCCATTTTTTGTCTTCATTTGAAGATCTTCCTGTGAGAATGAAATTTACAAAACTCATATTAATATGACACACTGTACATTTACAATTTATTGACAGTAATCACATAAAATTGGAACACAAAATGTATTAATATTGTGACCAGTTTAATTCAAAATACAATTACGTGAGATACAATCTGACTGACTGGCAGGAAACACTTGACGTGTCTTACTCAATACTAAAGGTTGAACAATGAGTGCAAGAGAACTGATTATTTAGGGCATATATTAGCGATAACCTATCATCTTTTGCACAATTAATTAAGGTTTTAAAACATTTTGGACAAACCTAACTGAATTAAGCTGTATATAAAAAGAAGAAAAGGACAAAATTATAATAAAAACAATCCTTTCTCTCCCTGCACAAAGTAAAACTGGTTTTACTATTCACGAGATCAACTTATCAAAAATCTGGTTTACCTGTTTTGACATTTCGTCTAAAATAAGACCACCTTCTCTGCCAAATGCGGTCGGTTTAATCTTGTCCGCCTCTCCTATCATCCAATTTAAGACATCGTCATTAAGACCTGGGTTTTGGGCTTTTGGCTCACTGAATTCTTGTGTAAAGAAAGTAACATCCAAGAAGGAAAAACAAGAACACCACTTTGTCTTAGCTCTTCATAGATTTTTGGGCTTTTTATCGACAATGACAGACAAAGGCGAATCATCCTAAATAATAAAATAATATATGCACATTTATTATTCGAAGGCCATGCTTATTACTCTATATAAATTCCATGGAATGATTTAATAAGGTATCAACAGTTCTGTACTCTCCAGTTTGTTTATATTTCAGGGAAAATCCCCGACTGGAAAGTGCTATAAATAATACGAATATCAAATAACAAGGTCAATATAGTATAAGCTCGGTGTAGTTATTCTATAATACGTACAATACATCAGCCAAATCATAAAATTATCCAAAGAAGCTAACAATATAAAAAATATATACATGTACACTTACTTTGGATGCCATCTGTTTTCTCTTCCGTCTTTCATTTCCATGGCCTTCTTTTGTGCTTCCCAAAACACTTTCAAGTCTGGGTTCAGTTCATTCTCGTCAATATTACTAAACATCGTATTAAAGTCGTTGCTATCTTCTTCTGCAAATGTGTGCATGTTATCTATAATATCCTGCTTGAATCGTTCACGACGTTCACAATTTATGCGCCTTCTCTTTTCTTGTTGTAGTTTTCTTTGAGCTCCTCTTCGCCCATGTACGTTTCCCTCTTTTGTGGTGCGAAAAGAGCTTTCTCTTTGCACGCATGACTTTCTTTCAAACTTTTATAGTATGAATTGTGCTTTATTGTAGAACAGCCGCAGCACATCTTTTCATGAACAGAGAAAATATATGCACAATTAATTGCTTGGTGTCGCAGTGATGTCGACTCGCTATCTAATAAATTTGACCCCTGTTCTGTCAATCCTACAAGATTTCCAGATTTATCCGTAGTTTTTTTGTCCACTTCAACGGAAAAGCCATTACATATTGGAACGCTGAACATGTAGGAAAATAGACCATCTAAATAATATTGACACGGATGACTGTACAATGATCCTCTAATTCAACTTCGTGTGACCCAATGAAAAATTTGAACGAAAAATTGTTGAAAATCATCAGAGACTTCACGACTCTTTCGCCATTGCAAGAATCGCAGGATACATTTATCCACTCCACGTATTCATCAGTTTCCTTTGCCTTTGATAGTGTCCACTTGTTCGCGAACATTGCTTCGGGAGATACAGTGGCGTAACTAGAACGATAATTGGGGGGGGGGTGAATATTTATATATCCAATTCTGCCCTACGGATTTCTTTTGTAATTGCAATAGCCTACAATAGAAATCCGTCGGGCAGAACTGAATATATGAATATTCACCCCCCCAATTATCGTTCTAATTACGCCCCTGCGGGAGAATAATTCTTAATATAATCCCAGCTCAGAAATTTTTGTGTTGATTCAACAACAAACATTCGTTCGTACACTGGTTCACGTTTCGTCATCCCATCTTTAGTAACAGTTATTTTGGCTTTTTTTACTGTGGGAAATACACGCTTTATAATCCGCCCGAGCTCATGTTCTTTCAAAGGGCGATTATTCTCTTTCGATGTTGTAGATAAAAGCACTTGATTAACATCGTCGGTTAATTTAGAAACTGAAATGTTATGTGTGCCATGACACATCATATACGTCTTTAACATCCTATCAGATATTAAATATCACCATAAATTTGTTACGCTTTGTGTGTATATTAGACCGTCACGCTAAAGTGGACAGTTTACGCATCGCTGAGCAATGATATAAAGAAAAACACTTACCAATTAATTATACGTCTTTCTTTTAACGCATTTGCTTTATTACGCACGGTTGTATCAACGATTTCTTCAAATTCCTGCAAAACCCTGTCACCACCGAGCATCATTGTTTGAAGTTTAAATTTCGCGCGTTTTTGGTTTCCGCATAAACCTGATGACTCCCGACAATATACGAGCTGTCCAGGCTATATGCGCGCGGAGGCTGCGGAGCGGAGCACATGATTTCATCCCTTTATTCTTTTTCCCCTCCCAGCGTGTGCCCTGACGTCACTTGTTGCGCTCGCGGTCCAACACATCAGTGCTTAAGGCTCCACGATGAAGTACTTCATGTACGTTTATAAAAAAGTTGCCTTTTTTTTCTTATTCAATTCTTGTAGACTGTTGTCAAATTTACCTCGGAGTTTACTTTTTAAATTCAACTGAAAGTTGTTTTTCTCGTCGAAAATATTCTTAAATTCAACTGCAAGTCGTTTCTTGTCATTTTTGCAGCATTAGTTTTTACAACGATATTTTAAGAACAAACGCTGAGGAAGGCACCCTGTGATAATTCTTGATGTCTTGCCACCTGCACGATATGAAAATTATCCGTAGTTGACGTAATTTTTTGCCGCTATAGTTTGTTGTCAATAATATGGCGCAAGCTTCCTCTCTAAAAAGGAAACAATTTTGAATTCGGTTTTCGCGTGATATCGAGAATTATCAAGCCTCAATTTGCGTTATCCGCCTCAAATTGGCGTGCCTATATATAGTTATCTTTTTTAAAAAATATAACCCAACCGAAAAGCTCCCGAAATCATTATTTTTATATTTCTACTTTATATTCACTTCTAATTAGCATTTGGAAGTTGGAATGACATATATATATATATATTATATATATATATTATATATTATATATTATAATATATATATATATTATATTTATATATTATATTTATATATATATATATATATATATATTATTATATAATATATATATATATATATATTATATATTATTTTTATATATTTATATATATATATATATATATATATATATATTTATATATATATATATATATATATATATATATATATATATATATATTATATATATATATATATATATTTTATATATATATATATATTATATATATATATATATATATATATATATATATATATATATATATAATATATATAATATATATATATATATATATATATATATTATATATACTGTATATATACTGTCGTTGTCAAAAAGGTTGTCCTGAGCAAGTATATGTTTATATCGATCACGTGACATTATAATGCATCAACACGCGTGGGATTGTACAAGCGTGTTAATTGCGAGTTCGAGTAGCAAGGTGAACGATTAGAAAATGCCTAGACCGTATTCGGATGATTTAAGGTGGAGAATGGTTTATCAACGACTGTTCTACGAAAGAAGCATCGACGAAATTGCAGCACAGCTATTTGTTTGTTCAAAAACCGTCTATCGTACTCTAAGCACCTTTTGGAACACGGGTGATGTGAAGCCTTGCCGTATGGGTCGCCCAACAGGGAGCGTATCTTTATTCCCACACGAAGAATACATTATAATGGACTGTTTACTGCGAACGCCGCAAATGCAGTTGAATGAGATAGCAAGCTATATCATTAATGCTACTGGCTCTTCATTTGGCCCGGAGACACTGTGCCGAGCTCTCTATAGGCTTGGAATAACACGCAAAAAGGTACGAACATTATGACATTATTTAAATTGGAATATATATTTAATACCGCACGCTGGAAATCATATAACCATATTAATAAGACCAAGCCATTCCACCTTTTTCCAATTTATTACAAGATTCTAGTTGTTCTTTATCAACTCTTCAAGCCACATTTTCTTTTTCAGATACAGAGAATTGCCCTTCAGCGAAGAGACGATATTAGGCTACAATTCATGGCCGAAATCAGCCTTTTTGACCCAAACCAGCTCGTTTTCCTCGATGAAACAGGCATTGTACGTACTAAATAATACCTTACTGTAACTGGATTGCACAAACTAGTAGATCTCTTATTTATTTGGTTCTACGTTTAAAGGATAAACGAATTGCTCGGCAATATGGATATAGTGCTCGTGGGATACCGCCTGTTGTGAGCGACTATAGCTATGCACGGTGGACACCGCGCTATTCCATTATTTCGGCAATATCGTGTGATGGACTTCTTGCGAACTGTTTGTTGAAGAATCCCGAAGAAAGATTTGAAACACGCTCATTTATCCATTTTCTTGATGAACAGCTTTTGCCAGCTATGAATCGATTTGATGGGAAAAACCCGCGATCCGTTCTCGTTATGGGTGAGATTTGAATATAATTAATGCAAATTCGCTGTTCTAACATACGTCTCAAGGGATGACTGAATTTGTGATGATCATGTTTTGATTTATTTATATCTGTTTAAACAAAACTTGTTGATGCACAAAGATGCAACTGCATGCTAAAACTATATACAGGGTGTATAAAAAAAAACGCAACCACTTAATATTCTAAAATTCATATTGTTTATAAGCTCAATAGATTTTATGCCCCTGGGGCCGGTTGTTCAAAAGCCGGTTAACGCTAACCCAGGGTTAAAAATGCCTAACCCAGGGTTAAATGTTAAACTTTGGTTAATTTGCGTTGCACAAAGCTCGGTTAGCGTTAACCCTGGGTTAAAATTGATAAAAAAATTAACCCTGCTAGCTAGGTGGTTTAAAATTTTAATCCTAGGTTAAGTGCAAAATAACATGGCGGATGTTTTACAGTTTGTTGTACCAATACGGAATTTTCCTCGCAGACAAAGGCGATATCGTCACGATAACGTGAACATTCGAGGTTTAACTGATGCGGAATTGCGAATTAGATACAGATTTGGTTACCAAGCAATAAATTACATTACAAATTTGCTATACGATGACCTTATTCGTGACACTAAAAGAAATTTTTCACTAATTCCCGACGTCCAAGTTCTCATCGCACTACGGTTTTTCGCAAGCGGAAGCTTCCTACAGGTTATCGGAGACACATTTGGCGTTGACAAGTCCACCGTATCGCGAGTAGTTCGTGACGTATGCCTCGCTCTATCAAACAAACGAGAACCGTTCATTCGTTAGCCTTCAAATCAAGAAAAAGAGAAAATAAAGAACGGGTTTTACGACATGGCCAATTTTCCTGGCGTTATTGGTTGTATCGATTGTACGCATATTCGAATCCAGGCACCACATCTAAACGAGAATTATTACGTCAATCGGAAACGCTATCATTCTATTAATGTTCAAGCAATTTGCGACGATCGAGGTAAATTATTATACTCTATATGTACCAATTATAGTTACAATTACTATAGTAAAGTAGGGATACTGTTAATACTGGTGGAATGCATGGAATACAGTCGAAAAGCAAACATTCTTCACATTTCATTTAGGAAAGTTCATAAATCTGGTTGCCCGATGGCCTGGAAGTGTCCATGACAGCCATATATTTCGAATGTCACAGATACAACAGTTTATAGAGCAGCATCACACATCACTGGAAGATGGGATCATATTGGGAGATAGTGGTTACGCCTTAAAACCCTACCTTATGACACCTTACACAGACCCTACTACAGCAAAGGAAAGAGCATTTAATCGGTCTTTGAAGAAAACACGCGTATTGATTGAGCAAGTGTTTGGGCGATGGAAGAGAAGGTTCCACCTACTGCATTCAGAGATCAGAATGGAACCAGAGAAAGTCTGCTTGTTAATTGGTGCTTGTGCTGTCCTTCAGAATATTGCAATAATGTTTAATGAGCCAGATGAAGAAGAGGATGTTGATCTAGAAGAACCAGATCCAGAGGTTGAACCACAGGTTGGCCATGACACAGGAAGGCAAATCAGGGCACATATCACAAATAACTTTTTTTAATTGAAATATGTACCATGCATGCATATATGCCACACAACAATTTACAATACATTTTTCCTGAAATTATTTCAATATTAGAATTGGGAAATACAAGATAATTAAGCACATTCTATAGTAACTTATATTATACACAACAGCACTAGCTGGGGCCCCAAAACAAGAGGTATGTCTGAAAGATCTTGCAATATTTATTTATACATATTTGATTTATTGGCTGCAGCAAACCTTTCAACATTAAATGATTGACCTAGAACCTATAATAAAACTGGTCCCACTGTAACACAAATGCTGTAATAATGAAATACAAGTAATATTCTCAATAATGTAATTAATTTACTGTGTACACTTATAGTACACAATGATTTCAAGCAATGTCCATGTCACCCCCGATATAAATATTATAAATCCCTCAATCAAAAATTGCCATTGCTACTGCCATTTGCCCTTTCTTTCAACTCCGCTACCTGTAGTTTCAGTCTCTCATTTTTCAGCAGAATCATTTCCTTTTGCACCTTGAGGACTTCGTATTGCATCTCAAGGACAACTTGCTGGTTAACCTTTTTTTTCAGCTTTGACTTATTTTGAGTTGTTTGGGTGCCAACTGGTAGGGGTGTAGGTTTGGTATGCTGCTCCACATCAATTGGACCATAAACTGGTGTGAAAGAAGGTGGTGGTGTATTTAAATCGTCATCACTGTTATCAAGTTCACAGCTATCAGCTTCCCTTTGCACTTGTACAAAACCGTTACTGTTGGTGTAAACTTCATCGCGCAACAACGTTGCCGATTCCCCTAAACAAAAATTAAAAAATTATCGTATTAATATTGATTTCATTGTGCATGGAAGAAGTAAATAATAAAATTGCGTATATCAAAATGTATAATCGACTGACGACTGGTATCATGACATGCAAAATAATCTGCGACCTTGTGAGTTGTGAATTACTTTACTAAATTATGAAACATAAATACTTATCTTTTTCTGATATTACGGGTAACTACGAAAAATATCACGTCTTTGTAAATAATAAAGTTCGCCAATACTGACGAAAAGCCTTCTTTTACAGAAAACGGTTTCTTGTTGTTGTGTGCATGAATTGAGAGGCATTGGAAGCCTGGATACGGCAGCAAAACCTGCCTAAACTCGCCCATGAAATCTAAACTTACCGCTCGTTTCAAAGCCACTTAGTCCGGTAAAAGACGGGGCGTTTTCAAATAACCGAATGATCTTCTCCGTGGCTTCTTTGGGTTTCTTAACTGGTGGACCACCTCTTGTTTGTCCAAAGCTTCTCTTTTGCCGCGCGAACTCCTTCTTTGCCGTGGTTTGTAGGTTTTTCCACTTGTCCTTTATGTCTTGCACGGAGCGGTGAGCTATCCCGAGTGCGCTCACTTGCCCGGCAATTTTTGCCCATATTTCCTGCTTCCTTTTATTTGTTATAGCATTTGTAAGCTTTAACTGGATAATTTCTAGATTTTTTTCCACTAATTCCGTTATTATATTAATTTCCGATGTGGAAAAATTTAATTTTCTCTTTCTTTCATTTTGGCCTAAATTTTTTTCCGCCATTTTGATTTTCGCGCGCTTCTAAACCGTGGGTTAAATTTTTAACCCAGGGATAACTAATCAACCCGCTAATCCACCTTCCAGCAACGCAGAATTAACCCAGGATTAACTAACCTAGGGTTAAGGAATTTAACCCAGGTTTAGCACTAATCCTGGGTTAGCGTTAACCGGCTTTTGAACAACCGGCCCCTGGGATTTTAAAATGGCTTCTAATCGTACATTTCAACTGCTAATGGTCAAATCAGCTAAACTAATAACGGTGCAGCTAACAACCGAACAACGAGTTTTTATTGTTGTGCATGATAACTTGAATGCTAACTGTCGACCTTGTAAGATAAATTGTAAATAAAATTTTACTCGTTAAATACTTTCAATTCAGCTCGTTGGTTTACGCACCCGACTTTGTTTACCAACGATTGTGCCGCTAGAATATGATTACAAGCTTTCTCGCATTCCAGGGGCCAAACGTCTTTTGTGTTGTAGAACAAAGAGGATATTCATGAATATTAAGTGGTTGCGTTTTTTTTGATACACCCTGTAGTAATATGCATATTTTTTAACAAATAACCACCCAACACATCATGTACAAGAAGTTGTAGAACGAGTGTACGATTCTGGGGCCATAATTCGTTTTTTGCCACCTTACAGTCCTGATTTGAATCCTATTGAAGAGGTTTTCGGCCAAGTTAAACACCACCTAAGACAGAATGACGTAGTTCTACAAGCAGCGAGAGACTCTAGCCCACTAATCTGGGATGCATTTGGGCAAATAACATCTAGTGACTGTATAGGGTATATGCATCATGCTGGATACATTTGACTTGTTCAAAGTTATAAATTAATTCGCTGTATAAGAGTTGCTATATGCAATAATTGTATTTTTACAGTTTCATTTTTTTAACAACGTTTTAAATCAAGTCATATATCTTTTAGCAACACTTTCCTCTTTTCTTCATATTCCTTCTCGGTAATGGCGCCAATTTGTTTCAGGTCAAACAAGTCTTTTATTTGCTTGATGACTTCTGACCGTAAACGCGTCTTTTCCGCATTTGTGTTGTTTCCATGCTTCACCTATAAAATCAAATTGTTTTGTGAGAGAACTTCATGACCGGCCCGGTATAGCCTATAGTATACAATGAATATGGGAAATTGGTCAAACGCTATAATACGTGCCTGTTCGACATTAACTTCAGGTTCTGCAGAAGAACTTGCCCCTGGTGTTAAAGCACTGGCAATTGTCTGCCCTACTGCAGTTATAGTGTCATTTAACGTTTCTCTACGCGGACGCTTTGCTGGTCTTGCATTGAACATTGGCACATCTGGAATAATTTCCCGTACTGCAGTCCCAACTATCTGAAGAGCAAAAGGAACGTGAATTAGTAATAAATTAGTATAGATATATTCAATTCCGTCTTTTCATATTTCACAGAGCTGCTGTTTGCGTAATTGTACCTGACATGACACCGCAGAAATTGGTGTTGGAAGTCAAATATCTCATCAGTTGCTCACATTTGAATCCTAGTATTCAGAAACTGCTGTCAAAGAAAATATTATCAAATAAGTTGAAAACAAGTTCAATTTTTCTTCCAATATCGGTTTTGGAAACTTTTGAAGGCTCTTCGTATGCATCTGCCACCGTAAAATGGCCATTTTGAGACATTTTCAGACATTTTCAGATGATTTGTTTTTGCCGTGTGCAAGCTTCAAATCTTTTGTGCAAGAGATATTTTGTTGAGTATTTATAAATCTTTTAGCTTGCCGAATTTAAAGTCTAAGTATTGAGAATTACGGCTAAGTCTACCAATTTCCGCGGTGTCACCTGACATACACGTTATTATGCGTGAGTAAATTCATTATAGTGTGACCGAGTATAATAATACCATGTTCTCACAGGAGGTGTAAATGTCCACAGGAGATGTAAATACTTACAATCATTTCCGCCCATAATCTATACTTGTAGGACGGAAGAGTATTCCCATGCAGTTTCTGCAGTTCATCTATTTCGGCAAGCACTCTGTCTTCTTTTCTCATCACTGTGCCTTGAGTCATCGCATTTCCTAAAATGTATGCACGTGTAAATGTAGATACCATGCATGTAATTCATATTTAAATTTAAAAGTTCAAATTTAAAGAGTTAGAAAAATAACATATGAAAGAAACAAAGGTAGAATCATTCCATTCTTGAAGAATATCAGCAAGTACAGATAAAGTTTGTGCTTGCTGGATTCGTTAAAGATAAAATAAAAGAATAAGACTTCAGTTCTGTAGCTTACCGGGAACGGTCTTATCAGCTTGTCTCTTTGCTGCTCGTTTTATCGGACATGCATCTAACCACATTTGGTATCCACGTTTGAAGTGTTGACACGCGTTTTTCATTTTTTGTTTCTGTCTAACACATAACCGATTTCCCAATTCTCAACGTTCTCGATGTCTGGCATATGTAGTTGCAAAGCAGTCTTCAT
>NW_021163668.1:0-29337 GCF_004324835.1 Dendronephthya gigantea | reverse complement strand
TACAGATTCAGTCAAGATCTGACAGCGTACAACCTGATTTGGAATTACAAGGTGAGTCTCGAAGTTAAAGTTAGTTTCCATTGAAAATATAGGAAATGAAAAGGTAATGGAGAATTTCCTGTCGCTATGAGTATAACAAGACAATTCAATAGACTCTTTCTCTAAACTGTTGTCGTAAAAGAGTATGAAAAATTTCTTTTGTTTTCAATGTGACAGACGCGAGAGGAACTTCTGGGGCTCTCGAATCTGAGATGCGCAAATTTGCAATGGAAAAAAGACCTAGAGTACGTTTTTGGAATCACCTTTAGTTTGAAGTCCTGCATGAATGTTTAGCTGATCAACTGAAAATAGGTTAGTGATAAGCCTTATACTGCTCTAGCTTTTTAACAGTTCTCTTAAAGCGCCCCCCCTATCCCTCGATCGCAATCAAACTCAGTAACGTATCTCTCCTATCAGGCGACTATTATTTGAGAGTCTTGTTGGAACAAATGACGGGGAGACGCCGATAACAAATGTGTGAGTCCACGACATTTATCTATCAGGATTTGCAAATATTCAAACTACTGTCTTTTCACAACAGTCGATATTTAAGAGGTTTTAAAGCGTCTTAATTTTGAGAAGTATACACACTTCAATTCAAGCCAGGAACAGTTGATGGAAAAATGAGTCAACTATAGATCCTCCGGCAGGAATCGCTTTTGCGATGCCGGTGCAATGCTCTTGTCACTGAGAACGTATAGTTGACTAATTTTCCATCAACTGTTCCTGGCTTGAATTTGAAGTGTGTATAATACCACACGAAATTAAGACCCTTTAAAACCTCTAGAATATTCCTGCACCGTGTGAAGTGCCTAAAATCATCTGTTGATATTTATTTAGAACTTCACTTTAGGAAGCTGATGAAGAAACCGCGGCAAAAATACAAGATTTGGCGCTTGCCAAGGGCGCTCTACCAAAACGCTTACGCATGGCCATGATTACGCAAAGCACTGATAGACGTTCGCTACTGAACAGGTGCGAATTAGTGTGATAAATTAACAAATTGTTGCAGATGTATAGCCTCGATTCCATCCGGAGGACCTGAGTTGTATTTTAGCAACATTCTTAGATTCATCTTAAAACTTGTGATTTTATAATCCTCTATATACTAGCCATCTGTAAATAGTTCAATTGAGACTAACAAGCATACTCCATAAGTAATTTATAATCTTTATTGTTGGCATATAGGCAATTGAGTGGACATCTAGTGGCTCTCCGGACAACTGGTCATCCAAGAGCAATGGCATTACTTGTGAGAATAATGTTCGTATTAAAGCAGTTATAGTTTTTAATGTCTAAAATATACAATAAAGTTTAAATGCGGGATTTCCTGTTCGTAAGTTTTGGTTCATAAACCATTATGTAATAAATTTGAATACGATTTTCACAGCCTGCTGGTTTGCTCTATTACCTTGAAAGCCCTGACGAGGTAGGAAATCTTTGAGAATTTTTTGCGAGGGCCATTATTTACATAAACCCATTGCAGTGGTTCTGACTAACCAAACATGATAGTGACTAAGTGGTATCAACTGCTTTGGTAAACTAAACTCCATCATTCATCCTTATACTGTGCCAACTGCCCCACTGACGAAATAATTACATAGTAATTCATTCAGAAGTGTAAAACCTTTTTGTAAAGAAGCAATTTTGTTGGAAAGTTTTTATCTTTCCTTCAGCTACCGGAGACTAAAGAAGATCATTTATCAATTCGTGACAATGTAAAGCTTGCAGAGTACGTTTTAAAGCAACAATCGTGTTCCAAAATTTCATGATGCATGCTTGTATGTACGTATAAGCATGTTATTTCACGCGCTATACTTGTCTGTTACAGCTCAGGAAAAGCGAGAGGAACGTCAAGGAATCAACTTGAAGGATATCTCTCGCATTGGAGGACAAAAATAGGATTCAAAGCCAGGAAAGATGTGAGAATTTAAATCCAGTTGTCTTATTACAAGTAAGTGTTCATATTAAGAAAATGGGAAATGTTCTAGTCGTTTGAAAGATGAAAAACAATGGTATTTAAACGGATCTTTTTACAGATTCAGTCAAGATCTGACAGCGTACAACCTGATTTGGAATTACAAGGTGAGTCTCGAAGTTAAAGTTAGTTTCCATTGAAAACATAGGAAATGAAAAGGTAATGGAGAATTTCCTGTCGCTATGAGTATAACAAGACAATTCAATAGTCCTGACCTCTTTCTCTAAACTGTGTCGTAAAAGAGTATGAAAAAATTTCTTTTTTTTCAATGTGACAGACGCGAGAGGAACTTCTGGGGCTCTCGAATCTGAGATGCGCAAATTTGCAATGGAAAAAGACCTGAGTGGAAACTACGTTGTTTTTTGGAATCACCTTTAGTTTGAAGTCCTGCATGAATGTTTAGCTGATCAACTGAAAATAGGTTAGTGATAAGCCTTATACTGCTCTAGCTTTTTAACAGTTCTTCTTAAAGCGCCCCCCCCTATCCCTCGATCGCAATCAAACTCAGTAACGTATCTCTCCTATCAGGCGACTATTATTTGAGAGTCTTGTTGGAACAAAATGACGGGGAGACGCCGATAACAAATGTGTGAGTCCACGACATTTATCTATCAGGATTTGCAAATATTCAAACTACTGTCTTTTCACAACAGTCGATATTTAAGAGGTTTTAAAGCGTCTTAATTTGAGAAGTATTATACACACTTCAATTCAAGCCAGGAACAGTTGATGGAAAAATGAGTCAACTATAGATCCTCCGGCAGGAATCGCTTTTGCGATGCCGGTGCAATGCTCTTGTCACTGAGAACGTATAGTTGACTAATTTTTCCATCAACTGTTCCTGGCTTGAATTTGAAGTGTGTATAATACCACACGAAATTAAGACCCTTTAAAACCTCTAGAATATTCCTGCACCGTGTGAAGTGCCTAAAATCATCTGTTGATATTTATTTAGAACTTCACTTTAGGAAGCTGATGAAGAAACCGCGGCAAAAATACAAGATTTGGCGCTTGCCAAGGGCGCTCTACCAAAACGCTTACGCATGGCCATGATTACGCAAAGCACTGATAGACGTTCGCTACTGAACAGGTGCGAATTAGTGTGATAAATTAACAAATTGTTGCAGATGTATAGCCTCGATTCCATCCGGAGGACCTGAGTTGTATTTTAGCAACATTCTTAGATTCATCTAAAACTTGTCATTTTATAATCCTCTATATACTAGCCATCTGCAAATAGTTCAATTGAGACTAACAAGCATACTCCATAAGTAATTTATAATCTTTATTGTTGGCATATAGGCAATTGAGTGGACATCTAGTGGCTCTCTGGACAACTGGTCATCCAAGAGCAATGGCATTACTTGTGAGAATAATGTTCGTATTAAAGCAGTTATAGTTTTTAATGTCTAAAATATACAATAAAGTTTAAATGCGGGATTTCCTGTTCGTAAGTTTTGGTTCATAAACCATTATGTAATAAATTTGAATACGATTTTCACAGCCTGCTGGTTTGCTCTATTACCTTGAAAGCCCTGACGAGGTAGGAAATCTTTGAGAATTTTTTGCGAGGGCCATTATTTACATAAACCCATTCAGTGGTTCTGACTAACCAATCATAATAGTGACTAAGTGGTATCAACTGCTTTGGTAACTAAACTCCATCATTCATCCTTATACTGTGCCAACTGCCCCACTGACGAAATAATTACATAGTAATTCATTCAGAAGTGTAAAACCTTTTTGTAAAGAAGCAATTTTGTTGGAAAGTTTTTATCTTTCCTTCAGCCACCGGAGACTAAAGAAGATCATTTATCAATTCGTGACAATGTAAAGCTTGCAGAGTACGTTTTAAAGGAACAATCGTGTTCCAAAATTTCATGATGCATGCTTGTATGTACGTATAAGCCTGTTATTTCACGCGCTATACTTGTCTGTTACAGCTCAGGAAAAGCGAGTGGAACGTCAAGGAATCAACTTGAAGGATATCTCTCGCATTGGAGGACAAAAATAGGATTCAAAGCCAGGAAAGATGTGAGAATTTAAATCCAGTTGTTTATTACAAGTAAGTGTTCATATTAAGAAAATGGGAAATGTTCTAGTCGTTTGAAAGATGAAAAAGCAATGGTATTTAAACGGATCTTTTTTACAGATTCAGTCAAGATCTGACAGCGTACAACCTGATTTGGAATTACAAGGTGAGTCTCGAAGTTAAAGTTAGTTTCCATTGAAAATATAGGAAATGAAAAGGTAATGGAGAATTTCCTGTCGCTATGAGTATAACAAGACAATTCAATAGTCCTGACCTCTTTCTCTAAACTGTTGTCGTAAAAGAGTATGAAAAAATTTCTTTTGTTTTCAATGTGACAGACGCGAGAGGAACTTCTGGGGCTCTCGAATCTGAGATGCGCAAATTTGCAATGGAAAAAGACCTGAGTGGAAACTACGTTGTTTTTGGAATCACCTTTAGTTTGAAGTCCTGCATGAATGTTTAGCTGATCAACTGAAAATAGGTTAGTGATAAGCCTTATACTGCTCTAGCTTTTTAACAGTTCTTCTTAAAGCGCCCCCCCTCCCTCGATCGCAATCAAACTCAGTAACGTATCTCTCCTATCAGGCGACTATTATTTGAGAGTCTTGTTGGAACAAAACGACGGGGAGACGCCGATAACAAATGTGTGAGTCCACGACATTTATCTATCAGGATTTGCAAATATTCAAACTACTGTCTTGCTTCCCGCGTCATAAAAACGATTCCAGATACCTAATATATAATATACCTCAGCGTCTTATTCTCTATATTGCTGCACAGTTCACACAATGTTATTAGTCCTGCAGTATGTAGTAGAGAAGTATAGAATCATGGATGAAACAATTCATGATTCGATCGAATTTTCTATTTTGTTTTCAGGCTCGAGTTGTTTAACGATCTGTACTACAGACTGCGATTGACAACTAAACCAACTATGAAAGCAATGTGCTTTCCGGTGAGGATGTCGTTTAGCGCGAGTCTAGCCATGTGTAGTCTTCGAAGAATGAATGAAACAAGTTGGAATATTTTTCACACGCGAAGACTAAAGTTTATGGAAAATGTCAGGAAGAGATTGGCGCTTTTAATGACACCAAGCTAAGGATCATCTGTTATTGATCCAGTTTTACTACAGGAGCCTGAACTTAACTAACTTTATTCATACTGTTTCGTATTTTTAGCCCTTACATGAAAATGGCATCACCAACAGGGATTCGAAGGTAAGCGCGTGCTTATTTATTTATAACTACTCTTTATATCCTAAACTTTAACGACCATAATTTAACTTTTTCATCTCTAGCAACAAAATGTTTTACTGTGTTCCTCGGATGACGAAACGCTTATAAAGGTTTGTGTCGGTTGTGTATTGAACTTAATCTCAATTCAGAGTTTTGTCCGTGATTTCGTTTTACGAAAGCAGAGCGCATTCTGCGAACGTTTTCACATGGAAATGATGTGATGCATATAACGTGAGAGGGTAATCTGTAGGAGCCTTGCTTATTAATCCAGCTAACCCTGACTAATCCATTTATTTTGTAATGAGCGAATTTTTGCCCGTCGGAACTATAGGATATAGAGTAGCTCTTCACCCACTAATTATAAATACGGCGACTTTGAGTGAAATCGCTCCGACAACATCTTTTATGCCAAAGTCAATTTGAATGCATTGGTCCTGGTAATTTTTCCGTGCAGATCAAGAAGCTGCCTCATTTAAGCGACCATGTCCTGTCGACTTATCCGCATTCCGAACAACTTTTGCTATTATCTGGGATGTTATGTGTCTTCAGTACGGGGGGCAATAATTAGTATCAATTATTCTATCTTCCGGCACCAAAACACCATCGAAACAATCATCAACAAAAATGAAACGATAATGCAGATAATTGTGCCATATATGGGGCCTCCAGAATTGAAACCAGTCGAAGTACAACGTTATTTCAATTGATTTTGTGAAATCTTTACTAGGGGTTAACTTCGAATTTTATCACATTCCCATATAGGGGAATTACTGAATAAAAAAATAATGTCCAACAGTCTTAATATGACATAATAATAAACTGAACATATACCATGTAGCCTGCAATATTTACCTTGCTTGGTATGTCAGTCAATCAAATCCATGTATGGCACAGCAATGGATGGAGGTGTAGTCAGTGAATAGATAAAGGTAATAATTGTTAGCGACTCTTGGGTTGCCATAATTTATTTGATCTAAAATTGAGAAACAAGGAACAAGTAAATTAATATATTATTGTCCATAGTTGTGAGGCTATCAGCATTGTGATATTCCAGGTTCGTGCGTACCGCTGGGACAACATACCTTAGCGAACAAATAGTACTTCAGTGAATTGCTAGAACATACCTGAAGAACCGCCATAAACTTCAATTCTCAAAGATATGTTGCCATATCAATTCGCTCTATATGCAATAGAATCTACAATTGAGATTACAAGAACATCACTTTCACACAATTGAAACTATAATTGTATATGAATCACAAGGCCCTATACTGTGTAGTAACAGCATGTATTTTGTGACTTCTATAACAAAAAGAATATACAGAACAAAATGCAGGCTGTTTTCTTTCATATTCACATAATACCCCCAACCCCTGTATATTGGTAAATGGCAATTACATAATAGGAAAGAGAGAAAAATAAATCTATTTTTAATAACATCAGTGTAAAATGAATGACATATGGAACTGTACAGCAAAATATTGTGTAGGCATAATTCTTGTCATGCCTTCCATCACCAGATATCATGAAATTATCTCGGTTTTTTAATGTTTAAATTAATACGTCTAATTTAGAAAGCACAAAAATACCACCAAAATATAGCTGAAGAAAAATACTTTAACCCAATCGCTTCTGTTTTAATCCAGAAATTAATCAATATTGCTGTTAACCTGACACTGCAGTGCAGCTCTAAAAATTATATCAAATTATACTGGATTACAAACGAAAATATAACTCGCCTTTGGAATTTCGTTATTTTCTTTTTTATTTTTATCCTGTCGTCTTTTAACCGTTACATGTAAACTGTAAAGGCTTTAGCTATCTTTTCTGATAGTTTTTAAGTCAGGATGGGCAGAAAAACTCGAAAAATATAGCTTTTTTTATTTGTTATTGTGTATAGCGAGGCGTTGCTCAGCGGCACGCACATGTGGTTGTCACATGAGGTTAAAGGTGTCAAAAACGTAAGGTTGCCTACCCCGTTGGAGTAAAATAAGCCCGGTAATCGATTTCCGAAGTAAAATTGTCCCTAGAAGTCATAATTGTAAAATTTTCGCCAATATGGTGATAATTATATGCACATTTCCAGTTTCCATTTGTAAACACGTTTGTTGGAAATATCACTACAAATCACCAAAGCGACTGTATTTCAAGTAAAATAGATGAAAATATTGGTGCCAATGTATACTAGAAATATTTGGAGGTTTTTAGGCGAGATTTTTGGAAGGCTTTCCGTATTTTCGCTTCTCTAAAATTCAATTTAAAAAGTAATAGTTCGGCAATAAATTTCTTGCCTTATAGGAAAGCTTTTGAAATGAACTAAATTTATACAAATAGGTAAATGTTTTTTCTTTGAGATAACACAATTTCTAGTTGATTTTATAAAATACTTCCAGATAAAATCAACATTATCTGTGTGCGCGCTTTACGAGCAGACAGCAATGAGTTTAGTGGTCTCATATTTATTAAAATGGGTTGAGTATTCGCACAGTAATCACATGCTTAAATCAGCTTACCACTTTGAAATATCCTCTGATCGGACGTCTAACTGAGAGGGTCCCTTAAACATCGAGAATACTTCATTAACAAGTGCCGCATCCTGTCCTGTTTGAGAAGTTATGAGAACTTTTTCTTGGGTATTGTTTACTCCTTACTCTGTTGGAAGTTCCATTCTGTTGTATGAGAACAACACTTGTATTTGGTTTGGTGAAAGGATGCAGATTGTCCGTTGGATGTTGTGCTTATGTATTAGAGACTGACCACATTAGATATCAGCGCAAAATTGACACATTCATGGGACTCGAACCCAATCTCCTAAAAAGGAGTATCCGAAATGTGTTCTTTGTGTGGCCAGGAAAAAGCGAGAGCTACAGGGCAACTCGCAAACCGACTGGCAGACAATACGAACGTACAACACAAACACAACACACAACCGACGACACACAACAACAACCCACTAACTCTGTAGCTGAAACGACAAAAAATATGGTGAGTTGTTCCTAGAAAAGGAAGCATTTACAATTAGCTGAAGGCAATTGCGGCTAGGGGTTTAACTGACGGCATGGATATGGGGTGGCTTCTTAGGGTTGGATACTGAAACTAAACTACGATCGTCTTTGTCTGAAAAACACAAAAAAAATTATTAGTAGCTCCCTAGAAAACGAAGAGCAAAACACAGTTAGACAAGCAGTGAGCCGTGTTTCCAGATACGGGGACAGAGATTCTTAGCTAACAGAGTGGCCACGGGGATCTACTTCTATTAAAAAAATAATTACACATACCTTGATCCTACCTAAAGAAAGAACTAACTTACCTGAAGAAAACGGTCCCAGACGGCCCTGTTTTAAAGCCTGTAGGCTCTTGCATAATTCAGCAAAATTAAGACAACTTGATTGGTTATTTCTGTGCACAGGTCAATTTGTCATTGGTCAATTTTTGTACTCCATGATTGGTTCAATAAAAACCAATCAGATTGGTTAATCTATATTCAAATTTTGATCCCGTTTCTTTGATATTTGCAAGGTGATTGCACAACAAATGTTCGATTTCACACGTTTTGGAGCATATTCCAAGCCAATGTATCACAGTATGTGTGTATTTGTTCGATTATTTCTCTCATGAAGTTCACAAAAAAATACAGTTCAATCATTATTAAAAGGCTTTATTTCCCCACCAGCTTTAGAACCCCATCGAGCAGGAAAGTCGGAATTTAAAAGGCAAGTAAATCTTTCAAACTGTTGTAGCATTTGAATTATGTGGTACATTTAATCACGGAACCTTTCAGAATATTGTCGAATTGGGCATGGCCTGGAATAATAGTATATATAACAAACTGACAAAATCGCAAATGTAGTAAATTTCAAGGCTAAATATTGCAAATTCCAGTCGAAATATGGCGTTTTACCGCCATGCATACATAGCTATTCACAGGTATGATATTCACGCGTTTTATATATTCAATATTACACATCAAAGCGGCCTAATCCTTAGGATATTGGCCAAAAATGTAAACGAAAACCGGTTGCAGTGGTTTAGTTCAAATATACAGTACTATTTTGATATATATAGCGTCAAAATCGAGCCTTTAGAAGATTTTTGCCGATTTTTTATATAAACATACCTGATGATATGAATTATCGCATCACCGGCAATAATATTTCACAATAATAAAAATATGGAAAACAAATTCGGGCAAAAAGCCGAAATTCTGACCTAGTTCCGATTCGAGCTTGTCTTAAGCACGTGCTTACCAACGATTATCGCTTAGCACTTATGAAATGCTATTTCTTCGATTCTTTTGCACATCCTAGCCCAAGAATTACTTAAAATTACAACAGATTGACAACATGTAAAATTGGGACATTTCGAAGACAACAGAGTACCAAAAAAGATGAAAGATATGGAATTTCTAAAATATATCTTGCTATGGGTGAGTAATTTGAGATAACAAAGCAACGTATTATTTTGATTATTGTTTTTACTTATAAAAAAATGCAGGTTATAACTATATGCTGGTTGGAATATACTATTCAAATAATCATTTCAACTGCTATTGTTTAGTGGTATTCCGGGGTCTTTAGCCCAAATATTTCTGAGATATTTAATGTCTTGCTTCTGTGCAACATTATTGTCAGGAGTAATAGCCTATTTTGCTGTACAGTTCCATTTATCATACACTGGTGTTATATAAAATATAATTTTTTTATTCTCCCTTTCCTATTATGTAATTGCAGAACGAATATTCAATATATTAGTGTACCACATAAAAACTCATTATGACAATCGTAGCGGACGTCTATTGCATCGGAGATACGAATTGTGGTAAGCCAAATTCAATGTTATTTCTCGCGATTTTTCCATGATGTCTTACATTGTGGTTTTTTAAACATTCTTCAATGTTTCCTCAGTCTGCGAGCTGAGAACTAGGCCTTGGCTTAATTCAAGTTGAAAAACCGGTTTAACCTTTGCAGTCATCTTGAAATTTTAGCCCATTTGCGTTTAAAACGTTCGCATAAAAAAAGTATTTATAAATTTTCGACCTGTATTTTTACAAACTTTAATTTTTTGTGTGTTCTCGTTTTTTTTCAACTTGAATTAAACTTTGACTTTACCCCGCGGATGCTTGACAAGCACACGTCGTTTGTTTATTTTTTTGACCAATCAGATTCGTTCTTCAAACCGCATTTTATATCTCGCATGGTTCCACGATATTTTTCGGCAAATAGGCAAAAGTTTTGTACATTTTTTTGTGCATTTTCATTTGTGCGTTTCATTTGCTTTTTAAAATATTTTTAATGGAATATTTATTGTTCGAGTATCTAAAATGTATTTGTGATAATTTATTTGAGGGATTCTCGTTGTTTTGATATGAAATTTTGCGAGTGAAATTCGTATGTATGTTTATATTATTACAAGAGTTTCCATCCTTCTCAATAACTATATATTTATATGCTTCGCGATCACTGACGTTACTGAACTTGCAACCGTAACTGGACTATTTACTTTTTCTTTCAACAATATTTATTGGGGTTCCTATGCTCAGTGGTCATAATATTAGACCAATTAGACTGGCGTACACGCGCGAGGCGCAAGCGCCGCGAGAAGGAAAACATGTCTGGGCAAGGGCTGCCTATATGTATAAACCTAAATGGACCAATTACCGTAAAATCGTTGTGTGTGTGCCCGAATTAAAGCAGGGACTTTTGCCTGGTCCGTTAACTTACCTGTTGATATAACGTGCGCGGATTGCGAGAAACGGAAGAAATATTGGTCACAAATAAAACTAATGTTCTTCCAAGGCCAGTTTTAACCAGTAATTCTGAGGTTACAACTAATATTTGAAGTTTGTGCTTAATATTACCTTCAAACGCAGATTTTAGCCTTGTAATTTGTAATAAAAGGATCTGTAATTTGTGCTTCATACAGATACCTTTCATACAGAGTTTAGCCTTATTCTAGACAAACAGTGCAGGCGAGTGTGAGGTGATTTCAGCACCTCTCTGGTTATAGAAGTGCAGTTGTTGAACGACTCCTGCACAATGGAGCGTCAAGAAGATGGTTGCTTGGCAATGGGTTGATCACGGTTACAGTCAACAACCGGGAAACTTCGAACATGTCATGCGCATATTGTTCGGCAGGAAAAGTGTTTGTGGGAGATGATTCACTGCAGAAGGGCACGGAGCCTGAGGTTTTAAAAGTTGAGCTTAAGAGAAACAAAAACAAGGCCTCAATTAGTCAGGTAAGGAAAATGCTTTGAGTATCATTGTTTAAATTCGCATACGCTGTTTGCCCAGCGTATTCATGCTTAAACAACAAAATATATTTGCAAGAGCGACCAAGTTTTAATATTCTTCTAGTGAAAGCTCTTAGTAACGTATTTGACATTTCCAGGCTTGTTCAACTGATAGCAAAGCTCGTGCAAATGATTCTAGCCAGGTGTCAAACACAAAATTCGATACGAAAGCAACTGACCTTCTTACCCGCGATTTAAAGGCCACTGGTACCGTAGGCTCAGTACAGAAATCTTGTGACTCAAGCAATGGGTGCAGTTGCGTTGGTAAAGGATGGGTTCAGATTGTGGTTCGAAGACCAACCAGAGATACTTCGTGGATTTTGAGACTACAAAGTCGGCCGAAACTCGATGAAACACAAACTTCACTACCAGCGATGGGAAAGACAGGGATTTATGAAAGTTTAATTTCAAAACAATCCTTTGGTAAGCCCATTTATTTTCTCAAACCTTCCCAACCTTCAATTGTGCCAGGCGTCACTAGAGTTGTCGATGGGGAAAACTTTGTTGAAGTTTGCAAGTCAAAAGGCAAGTCGATTCTATCGCTACAAAAATTTTTAGAGTTTGCGTTTTTATTCTAAAATCCATTTTACTTCACATATTTCTTTAGTTGTTCAGTTATATTGACAAGCAATTGCTTTTGACTTTCAGGAGCGATTTATTACTATATCGACAATGGCTTGATTGGTGAAGGTGGATTTGGTGGAGTATTCAAGGGTGATGCCATAAAAAGAACTAAAAAAACACCGGTAATTCTCACACAATGTCTCTGCTTCAAAAAACAAGCATTTTCCTTGGCATTATTGGCCATATTGCCCTGCTTCTGGGATGAATTAAGATTCCAAAAATCTTATTAGGTTGCCAGCCGTTGCGTTGATTTTTCAGGAAAACCATCTGGTTTTTCATTTACCAAGAGATCGATTTTGCAATTTTTACATTTGAGACAAAGGGATTAAGGTAAACATTGACATTTCGTTGCCGTTAATATTAAAAGTGTTCAAATTTCTGGCACAATGGCACTCAATAAGTACTTTATTGGTGCCAGGCGAAGAAAGTCAGCATAATGTTCCTTTATCCTTGAGTTATTATTGTCTTGATGATGACACTAATAATGCTGTCATTGCTGTGGCTATATTGCTAGCCTTGTTAATTCATTATTTTGTCCTTTTAGATTAGAACAGAATTTTGCAACATTGCATGGGGAAAGACATGAGGGGACTCAATAAATAAATGAGAGACCAATGGTAACTGAGGAAATCTGATAATTAGGAAGTTTTAGATCAAAGAGGACATTATATTATAATAATGATTAGCCTAAATCTAGTTTTTCCATGAATACATACCATATTTTATGTGGTACTATCTGTAAAAGATACATGTATTCATATCATGCTAAATATGTTCTTATGCCAGCCCATTGTTCTTTATGGATGACTCTGACATGGTATCAAAAGTCAAAAACTGTTCATCACCTGGACTATTGGCAGCCGGATGACTTAAAGAGATAAGCTCTGTTGAACATTTTGATTGCATAAAAAAACGGTAGTAATATAATTTATATATTGTAACATTATTATTGCTTCAACATGCTTGCTTGTAACTCATCCATGCTATGAAAATTGTTATCCATACCTATAAATTTTGCTATATGGTACAACTTATTTGTATACTTGCTAAAATTTGTTGTAATCACCTATATAGGTATTTATATGCATATGTTTCTTTTGACTCTTTAGTGTGACGGCATGCTTAACTTAATAGTACATTTTTTAAATGTTTGTAAATAATACCTATAGATAATGAAATGTAGTGAAATCATGTAAGCCAACATTTTTTGTCGTGTTTGTTTTGTAATACAGATATGAAACTGAAGCCAAATCGAGTCACACGTTTTTTTGCCCAATGTGCGCATGACGTAACTTGCTTGGCAAGTGTCATGTTGAAATTTAATAAGTAGATCGATAGAAAATCGAATTATTGACAAACAAATGCTGATTTAAACAAAACCTTTAAGGCGATGTCTATTTTTTGTTATTTTAACCTACACATCAGTTTTTCCCTGACGAAAATGTTCTATAGAATCCTATAGAATATGCTATAACATATTCTAAATCCCATAGAATATTGTATAGGACTTCTTATCCTATAGCATATTCCATTGCCATATTCTATAGAATTTAGAGATGCTATAGAATATTCTATTGCACATTCACAGTAAAATATATTCTATAGAACATGCTGTACACAATATTCTATAGAATTTAGAGATGCTATAGAATATTCTATTGCACATTCACATTAAATATCCAATAATATGTTCTATAGAACATGCTGTACACAATATTCTATAGAATATATGTTATACAGAATGAGACCTTTATGCAATTTAAAATATAACATTTTTAGTACACTATTCATTGGTCGAGAATTATATTCGCATTTTTGTAAGGTTCTCTCAACATACTTTTGAAGTCTTAAAGTTAAAATTCTCAGCAGAAATCATTCGTTTTGTAAAGACAAATCACGAATATTTCACACATATGACATATCTCATATCTGTTTCATAATATGCCCGTTCGCAGGTTAGATGGCGGGCGTTTTGCCCAAACAAGGCCGCAAGGTTATGTGGGACTTGTTTAACCGCCACGCATTATTTCAAATTTTGAGCGCGTCTTTGTATGTAGTTTGTCATCCGTTGATTCAACCTTTGTAACTGATACTGGTAGAATTTAGTGCGTTTTTCTTTCGTATTTTAACATAAAATACGCATTCTTTGAATTTGTCAAAGAGGAATCATAGGAGGGTGGTGAAACGCGCTGTAGTATGCGAGAAGAATCAGAAGATATGGATAATTTCGTGAATGCCTGAAAGGTGACTAGGATCGTGAGAAAGAAAGGCCATGGCAATGAGAAATTTCTAAAGTTAAGAAAATAATCAAAAGTTTATTGACCCATCTATACAACAACATGTGTAGCTAAAGTATTGGAATTCAGTGGTGAGTGTGTTTCGTATATGCTATAAATGCTATATGTTATAGGCAACATATGTTCTGTATACCATTATAATTAATCTCATAAATTTTTATTCACCTTTAGATTAAACTTTTTTTGAACATTTTATTTACACCTTTTATTTATACCACTATAAATAGAGCCATTCCAACTAAAAATTATTTCTGTCAAGACATTTGCACTAGCTCTAGATAAATTTTATATATCATTAAAATTGAATTAAATATAAGCTAGGCCTCAAGTGTTTAATTGTGTGTTTACTGTTAAAATTTACAGATTTCCTTTTGTCCAAGCATCACACTAACCAAAGGTCAAAATGGAGCTCTATTAAAGCAATATTAAATGTGAAAGGTTTTGTATGCAGGCCGTGGATGCAAGAACAACTTTGCTCTCATTCCATCACTGGAAAGGCTTCAAATGCCTAGCTTAATTCAAAGAAAAGGATGCAAAACCAGAGCCAGAGAAAGTTAAGAGTATGTATGGTAAGCAGTATAATTAATTGTTAGTAATTATGTCTGGTCTAAGTTAATATATCTTTTATACATATCTTGGTTCAGTTATTGATGAGTTTTACCTTTTGTAGCTGTGTCACTCTCCTCCGCAGAGGCTTTTTGGGTAATCTAACAATAATTGAGAATTATATAATACAATTGAGAATTATATGATATAATTCGTAGTAGCGGGCGGACGGGAGGGAGCTAATATAGTAGCGGTGAGTGGCGGGCGGACGGGAGGGAGTCGGGCGGTTGCGGGTTGGGGAAAAAAAGAAGGGGGAAAAAAAGAAGGGAAGCCCTGCCATATAACGTGCGGTTCTTTGGTGTGAAATGCGGTTCTTTGGTTTGGCGGTTTACTGGTACAATCGATATTATAATGGCTGAGTTCGATAGCGATATAGAAGAAATTGAGCGCTCTTTTCATAATATGAGTCTAGATGGTAAATATAATTATTAGTTTAATTTTAACAAATGCATAAAATGTTATAATTTACTCAAGTTTATTAATATTGATGCAAGATTAATTAATATCATTCGATTGCCTTGATATTTTGGCAAGTTTCAGAAGTGAAAGTATTTACATATGTAGTTATGTTAATTTTGCATTGGCTTGCATATATTAAAATCGTCGTCAGCTACAGGCTACTGTATTTATATATTTTATCGTATATTTTGTTTTTTCTGTTTACAACCACTGAATGCAAGTGGTTTACACTATACTGGCAGTTCATTGTATAAATCTGTAAACTACAAATTATTATCCATAATTGATTATCCTGAAATTTGTCATAAATCAGATAATGATGAAGATCTTGGTTTTTGCCAATGCCACTTGAGAGAGATGATGGTAAGACCTTGCTTGTTTTCCTATGTCTGCTGAGAAGGCTGGTGATGAAGACCTTGGCTGTTTGCCCATGCCAATACAGAGTGCTGTATTGACAAGTACTCCAAAGAAGGTGAAACAACGGCAACTAGTACCTGTAGCTGGGAAGCATGATTTGACACCAGATTCAAAAAGAAAAATGAGCCACCTTCAAAGATCATGAATATGCAATCTGGAAGTCCTTGTTAACATCTGGTAATTATTTCATAAATTATTCTATTGTTATGTACTGTATATTGCAAACCTGCCTTAAACTGCTTGCTTTATTTTAGGTAATTTGACAGTCCCCCTCCCTAAACTGCTGGGTTGAAATGCCCCCTCCCCTTTTGTTAATTATTAATGAACCTTTAAATGTTAAATTGAAAATTTATTTCAAATATTTAATTATCATATTTTAAATTTATATTATATTATTAAATCTACAAAAAATGTTTTTTCTTCATAACCTGAACATTTTAGTTTATATGTTTTGTATAACCAGTTGCTATATACAGTATACAGCTAAACACCTAAACCTTATTGTGTTTGAGTTACTTAATGTGTGTTGGTGGATGCACATTCTATTAGCACAAATTGAAGCTTTCCATTATAGCTATCATAATGTTTGTCATTACAATAAGATAGTAGCACTGTGGTTTAAAATGTAAAAGTACAGTAATATTAATTGAATGTAACATTAACTTTATGTCTGTATACCTAACTTGTTTTTTTATTGTGTTTTAATAGAGTCATGCGAACTGCCAAAGCCAAGTGGAGTATTTTACAAAAGAAGAAGGGAGAGCTATGTCAAAATGTTGTTAGAGCATTTTGAAGAGAGAGAAGGTGCTCAGGTAAAGCAAGAAGCTGTTATGAAGGTGCTACAGTTGAACAACTACCAAAAAATACAGGCCACAAATGCTGTCAAATTGGCATTTCCAAACTCAATGGTCATTAGAAAAGGTACTGGACCAGACCGCATTCAGCTTTATAAAAATATTTGTATTAAATCGTTTTCTGCACCAGTGTCCACAAGCAATGTTTCTTCACTGGAATTAAACGAAAGTCCAGAGATAGCAAACATCAAGACACTGATATCCAGTGCTACTAATGAACTTGATTTAGCAAGAAAGAATGTTGATGACCATTTATCAAAAGAAAATGTAAACAAAGATGTTGTGAAGGCATTGCTACACAAGCAACTAGAAGCACACAACAGACTGCAGGAACTGAATGACTTACTAACAAGTCTATTTCAGAAAGCAATTAACCAGTTAACATCAAAACAGACTCAGTGTGAAAATATTTGTACTTTTGAAGTAGATCAATTACAAAAAGAAATTTCTGTATTCTCTACATTTTTGAACACAGAACTTAGTTCAAAAACATTAACTGAATGTGACCTCACTGGATGTTTTTCCAAATTGACTTCAGATGTTAAAGATAATTGTCCACTTTTGTTTAATGTGTATGTACTATTTTTCTACACAAGAAAAATGGGCGACCTGTCAGTGAGTATCGTGTCAAGAGTGCAGTCCATGCTTTAGCTATTTTGGTCAACGACAACGACAAAACATTCTTTGTTTGATTTATAGTCTCATCCATATTTATTTTGAAAAATATTCATGAGATGATACGTAATTATAATATGATATGTAATTTGACGCCATATTGGAAACATTATATGGCAGAGGCTTCTCAAATTTCATTTTTCAACCCGCAACCGCCCGACTCCCTCCCGTCCGCCCGCCACTCACCGCTACTATTATTAGCTCCCTCCCGTCCGCCCGCTACTACGAATTATATCATATAATTCTCAATTGTATTATATAATTCTCAATTATTGTTAGATTACCCAAAAAGCCTCTGCGGAGGAGAGTGTAGCTGTGTCTAAAGTATGGTGCAAAAAGGTTTGAGGGAAAAGAGGCTGACATATGACAAGTTATGGCACCAAAGATTAATAATATTGTGCAAGTTGAGAAAACCAAGTTGAAAGCATCTGGACATCAGTAACTATATGACATTCCATTTTCTACTATTTACATGTTCTGTACATGTAAATATATTTAATATAATAGCCTAGTTATATTTTTGCTATTTTCTTGCACAGTCATTTTATTTGTTGGGAAAACTGCAGTATGGTAATAATTTTATCTAGAAAATATTGAATAAATTTATACATTCATAAAAAACCAAGCTAAAATATTTCAATTTGAGTGACACCATATTGTTTTTAATTACTTAGAGCATAATATTTCAATTGAATCCTCCTCAAAATGTGTGAAATGTATATAATTTTCACTTAACTACCATTAAAGCTAAACAGCCTTCAAACAACCGGCTGCAGTTGTTTTATCCACAAAACAAAATGATTATTTGACAGACTTAATTACCAGAACTAGAGTTCTACATGCAGATTAAAGTTATATGGACACTTATAGGACTTGTTTTTATTTTTGTTGTATAATATATGTATTTCAATTTCTTTAATCTCTAGATTTATTTATATGTAATTTAAGCAAGGGATTTTCATTAAATCTTTGCATCAATTGAACGTTAAGTAAATAAATTTGTTACATATATTTGGGAATATTTTATTTGTTTGTATATCTCACTCTTGGTAGAAAGAAGTTTTGATTATGTTGTTATAAAGTGATATATTTCAAAGTCGAAAAATGGACGAATGTTGAATATACCATTTATCATCCAATAGCATATTTAATAGATTATCCTATAAAATATACTATAGAATACATATTCTATGGAGCATTTTATCACATATTCAATAGGATCATTAATGGAATATTCCATAGATTGAAAATATTTTATGGAACATTTCATATAGGATGTCATAGAATATGTGTTAGAATGTTCCATAGAATACCAGTATTCTATAGAACATTCTAATGAATGTTCTGAAGGATATTCTATTGAATATTCTATAAAACATGGCATATGTTATAGAATATTCTATTAAAGGTGCTATAGAACATGTTGTAGAACGTTCCATAGAATAGGTTCCAAAATCCCTTAGAATATTCTATAGGATATTCAGTAGAGAATTTTAATGGAATATTCTATAGAACATTTTTGTAAGGGTTACATCGTCTTATTTAACACCCGAAGTTTGTGTGGTTTAGTTTTTGCACTTTTGGCGCTAGCATTGGAGCGACTAAATAGCATAAGCTATATAATCATACGAAGTATACAAAATGCGACTTGAAAATATTTATTTCTACATATGCTGTGACAGGAAAATCTATGTACAAGAATGTATAAAATGTCTAGTGTACTTAACGTCCTTCAAAAGTTTTTGTCCTAAGGCTTGCCGACCAGAGCAGTTTCCATTTGCCACACCAGCAATGTACTCCATGTTTAGTGGATAAAATAAGGTTGAGTGCTCTTCGATAGGATAACATTTGCCCTCCACCGCAATCATCAAAGTTTGAACGTCTGAAATGTCTTCTGAATCATTATCCTGATCTATGGAATCAACAACCTTTAATAAGAAACCAATGTTTTTTAGAAGGACTTTAAAAGTATTTAAAAAACAAAGTCAGCCCACAAAGGTTCTTACACTTACTGAACAAATCTTAAAAAAGAGAGACTGAGATTCTCCTACATTCTTCTTCAATAATTCCTTCAAAATCTAAGCAACTGTGCTCTGGATGTCTGTTAAAAAAATTGTTTATCAAGATAGATTATGTTAGATTATAAATAGGCATATTTCATGTAGCAATAGCCTGTATTGCTATAATACTATAATTTTGCCATTGGTTTGGGCAAATTATTATTAATTGCATGACTTACCTGATTTCCCAGTAATTGCTCTCTCCACTCTGTTTATAAGAACAAATGTAGTTTCTTGTTACATTTCTTGGCATAGTCCAAAATATTTTTCTCAATCAATGGATTGAAATTTGCCAATAATATCATGGATTAACTTGTGGTTTACTCTTTAAAATTCTGCTTTTACCTGAAAAAGAATTAATAGAGTTTGCTAGATACATTGTGAAAGAAAATTCCTCTACTGGTAATTTAAAACCCATACTCTGTCAATTAACTAAAATATCAATGAGAATTTTATACAAAATATGGCAGGTAACTAAAAAGTAGCGAAGTAGCACACATGGGTATGTCGAACAAAGAAATTTGGCAGTCAATTATCAGCTTGGATAGTTTGTCAACAAGAATTATAGTACCTTATATCAATATTAAAGCTGTAAACTAAAAGCAAACTTACCTCTGTAACAAGCTAAAGTGCAGGATTTTTTCTTAAATTGTTTCTACCCCAGGCATTCTTATGCTCCATGAACCCTGTATCAAAAAATATTTATTGATATGTTTAACAAGTCAGATCCATTTCTTAAAGTATCATAGAGGTGGTAAACATAAATAATCGTAAAGATTATGTACATCAACAAGGTTATCACTTACTCTTCCACCACAATTGAGTCAGCAAGGAAGGGATATTTCCAAATTATCATAGGTGAAATATTTTGTTTTTCTTCCATGGTTTGATAAATTAATTTTATACGCCTGATTGTTGACAGTAAATATCCCTCATTCCCTTGTGAACCAATGTTACGTAAATGCATCCACTGACCGAAATATAATAATGAGTAAGAGTCAGAGTGGACGCATAATCGACATATTTGGGGATATAGTGTCGCGGCAACCAACCGTACAACGAGAGAAAGGCGAAATTTTAATTTGAAATTTCAAACATCGTCTCGCTTTGCCTTTTTTGGATTTATTAACAATCGTTTTTAGTTTTTTACGAATTTTAAGACAGTGTAAACTGAAAAGAGAGTAAATAATATACTTTATTAGAGATTTATAGAAAATTTCGTATTCATTGCAATAGAACTGTAAAACCATAGAACCGTAGAACAATGGAACCGTAGAATCCTGGAACTGTAGAACCCTGGAACCGTAGAACCATAGAACCATGGAACCATATAACCGTAGAACGTAGAACCGTAGAACCGTAGAACCATAGAACCATAGAACCATAGAACCGTAGAACCATCAAACAATAAAACCATAAAACCGTAGAACCGTAGAACAATTTAATGGTAGCATTATATTATTAGTGCCGTATAATTATGCATTACATATTTATTTAATTATTACAATATATTTCGTTACTCGTAACACGGCCTTATAACCCTCATTAGTGATCTGCCACATAATATTTCATCAGTCCTTTCATCACGCGCCCGACGTCAAAGTTCACGAATCGGGTATGCGCCAAAGATCATAACGGAATTGCAATCGAATGTTTTCGATTTTGAGTAAGTGTAATAGTTCTGGATACTTTTGTACTTTCACACTCAAGTACTGCTCTGGTATATTAAATAATACCAGGTAATTGTAATATTTTTGTTATTACAAATTACAAGTTTTCTAACCGAGTATGTGACTTTAATACCTGAGTGTCAATGTTTGTCAAAGTCATTTAGATGTAAATTTTGATTAAGATGTCTTTTGCAACCTGGGCTTATCTGACGTGATATGTATCCTGACTTCCTATCTTCCACCATATTGATACAATATAATTGCTGCATGATCCTGGGTTTCAAATTGGAATTTGCTTGCAAATGCCTAACATATATAATAGCTCTTTGTTATGATAAACAACTATTAGAAAGTTTTGGCAAAATGTCAAGAATTCAGACCAACTCCAAAATAGAGGTTCTTTTGCTGATTTTCCTAACAAATGATGTTGAAATCAATCCTATGTCCTTTTAGGATTTTATTATCATTTCCATAATTTCATGCAAATTATTGTATGTAGGATTTCAACACCTGACAACTATCATTCTGTCTTTCTATGTATTTTGGCAACTGGAATATAACTGCAGCCATAAAGTTCTCAATCTAGTTTTGTCATTGCACATGTGAATGGTTGGTAACCACATGGAGTAAGTTATTAACTGACAAATTTTCAAAAATATTTTATTGGGCTTTCAAAGATTTTCTAAACATCTTGCCAAGCTTGAAGGCACCAACAGAAGTTATCATTGGTGGGAGAAAAGGTCAGTTGTCAATCTTGAGATAAAATAAAACTGACAACTGCTGGTAATTTGTAAAAAAACTGTTTTTGTTTTATAGACAAAGCAGGCAAAAGACTCAGAATATTACAATTTCTACTGAGCGCAGAGAAGACCTTATCACAGAGGCTTTAGTAAGGAAGTGTAATTTTTATTATTTCGTACCTTTGTTTTACTGTATTGTACAATCTGTCAATTAACCACTGATTATTATATTTTAAAAGTTCTACAAAGACTTTGCTGGTCATAAAAGTGGAAGTGATATGGTATGTTCGGGTTAATTATACCTCATTCCCTAAAATGAAACTATTCGCAATAAATTCAAAATCGTAATTCATCATAGTATCAATGCCCCCCCTCCCCTCTGTCTTCAAAAAGTTAGGTCCATATTCCTTTTCTAATTTAATAAGTGGGTTCTTAGTAAAGTGATAAGCTAACTGAAGCTAACGTTTCGAAACTATTTCAACATCAACATATGCCATATTTTTGTGTAGAAGTTTAGTGGTTATAAATTACATTGCAGTGAACGAAAGGTTGCACTCATGTTAGAGGTACCACGGCGGGCACTGGCTGGAATAAATTCGCTCACGTAGATCGTGTCGGTCGCGACCCGCAATTTTTGGGAAACTGGGTTCGAGTTTTTTTAATACGGAAAAACAAGGAATTTCGATTTTATCTCCACTTTTACGCCTTCCCATAAGGCCTCTTTTTACTGTTCAGAAAATTGAGTCGATGAGCGAAGTAGAGCTGATCAAAATCTCCCGTTTGATACCAAATATGCAGAGAAAAGATTTAATTTGACCTACTTTTTACGTGCAAGTAGATACCCTATTTTGAAGAATTGTTTTGGTATTCACATTGAGTACACACAATGGTATGTTTGGCTTCATTAAACTTTGGGCAGCTACGTTGTTGTGCTTGTTCTTTGGCAAATACTTAACGCTTAGGTATTGTTCTTCGATCGTATGTTTTTTGTTTGGCAAGAAAGCGCTTATTTTCCTTGTATTTTGATGGATTTTATCATGTTTCTAGCATGGCTGCCTCAAGTGGTGTAAGGAAGAGGCGATACAACAGATTTCCTGTTGGGAAATATATGGTCTTGCAGAAGGAGAAATGGGACAATGTTTTAAAAGAAACAAAAGCTATTCAGGAAACAGATGTGCAATTAGCTCAGAAAGAGAAGGAACTTTGTTCAAAACGTGAGAGAATGAGACGAATAGATGCAAAATTTAGTGTATTTTTTTAAAAAATTGAGTTATATAAATATTAATTTGATTGTGCTTTGAATGTAGACCTGAGCAGCATGTTTCACGGACTGGTACTCTACTACACAGCCAGAAACGCCACAGACTTGTTGCAAGTTGTCAGTTTTACCGGCTTGTTTCAAGTTATCAACCGGTTGCAAAAAGCTGGTTAATTTCAACAAGTTGCGACAAGCCTGTGAAAATCAGTCTTGTTGCAACTTGTCATAATTAGCAGTCTTGATGCAACTTGTCAATCCCAAGCTTGACAAGTCTGATTGAACAACTTGCAGCAAGTCTGTTGTAACTTCTAACAGGTTTGTTGACAACTTGCATCAGGTCTGATGAGAACAACTTGCATCAAGTCTGTTGACGACTTGCAGCAAGTCTGTTGACAACTTGTAACAGCCCTGTCTGAACAAGCTGATGCAAGCCATGCGAACACATCAGATATCAGTTTGATACAACAAGTTGCAACAGGCCTGCAGCAGACTTGTTGCAACTTGGGTGTTTTTGGCTGTGTATATTATATTGGCTTTTGTATTTTTTTTCCTGCTGCACACATTCTAAATAAAATTCATAATTGCCTTCAGATTGAAAACCTTGATAAATATATTGAGGAAGGGGGTGATGTTATCAGTGAAGTGAATAGAGCAGGTAGAGCAGGTCATGGTAGTTCAGAGCCACCTAGGAAGAAAAGATTTATTTCAGAGATCAACCTCAATAAGAATGAGAAACCGCACTCAGTTTGGTGCAAATAGTACAGTTAGTCTAGCTACTTCAAGAAGGAGGAGTTCAGAGACATTTGAGGCAGCATGTCAGATTCATGGGGCTACTAATCACTCAAATTTACCAGGCCAAGTTGGTCTGTGTGACACAGCAATAACAAAATGTTCTGAAAAACTTTTAGTTAATGTTTTTTCAACAAATGTTAAAACAGTTAAAAGAGTAATTCCTAAGATATTACAGAAAGGTATAAATGATTATGAAAAGTCAAATGATAACATGACAAGAAGTATCGCTGTGTATTATAGTGGCGGTATAATGGGTAAAAGGAAGTATCGTAATGTTTATAGGGCAAGTAGTTACAAAAAGAGTAATGAAGCAAAGTCTCTTCGTATAAAAATCAATAACTGCCCTATTCCGAGACTGTTGCCTTACCATAAGCTTGCACATTATATTAAATCAATAGATATTGGTAAACTTTATTCCATTAGGGAAACACTTTGTGATGGTCTAGATGAAATTGACAAAGTTGATGGGGTGTATAGAAATATTCAGGAGATAGTTCTTATTCTTGCTAGATACTACTTAGTGTGTCGAAAGAGGTATGAGCTTGTATGCTTTAAGAAACAAACTTACACTTTCAATATTTCACTTGGAGGCGATGGGGCACCATTTGAAAAAGATGACACTTCGTGTTGCTGGTTAGTTAGTTTTCTTAATTTAGGCAGGAAAGTGCTAAGCAGCAATGAGAATTATCTATTGTTTGGAGCCAATTGTAAAGAGGATTGTGTGCCAGTGCGTCGGTTTCTACAAAAGTGCTTGAGTGATATTAGTGTTTTGGAGAAAAGTACCTTTCAGGTTGAGTGTGGTGGTGAGATGGTTAATGTAAGATTTCATGTCTCAGAAATGCCTAACGACATGAAGATGTTGGCATTCTTTGGTGGAGAACTATCAAACGCAGCCACTTTCTTTTCTACCTTTGCAAATGTAAGCACCCATAATATGAGTTCTCTTGCAGGTTCTTTCAGTTTTTCTGGGAAGGAAATGTGGAAGCCCTGGAAATATGAAGACAGGGTCTCTGCTGCAAACAAGGTTGAAGATTTTAAGAAAACTATGGCCAAAAAACCATTGGCACCAGCCACAGTAAGATCTAAGGTAACATCCTTCATTGCCCAGTTGAAAAGCCGCCAGGAATTTCAACCCATTGTTGGAAGGTTGATTGATCGGGCTCATGTAGACCCGCTTCACCTAAAAAACAATGCTTGTGCACTTACCCATAGGTTGTTGCTTTATGAAGTAATTGCAATGACAAAGCTTGGACAGAAGGTGAATTCTTTTGCTCAGGTTCCTTCAAACTCTCCATTTAAAATGTACATCCTTTCCATGCGTGAATGCAATTTATCAAGGTTAGCGAATAAGATCATCAAGTGGTTTGATGAAACTGGTGCTAATGGAAAAAGTTTTGAATATCGCTTCACTGGCAAGCAGTCAAGACTTTTTCTCCTGCATTTCATGAAATTAATTTCATATATTGAACCTATTTCTGAGCCTGGTAGGCAGAAAACTATTCTGCATATTCTTGCATACATTTGCCTTCTTCTTAGAGATTGTGTTTCGATATTCAGTCGAATAAATATTTCAAATGATGAGATAAAGAAGCTTACCAATCTCTGTCGAGACTATTTCCGGGCAAATGCTCTGTTCTTTCAAGTAAATCCCACTGTTTGGACAATAGGCAATATTGTTCCTGCCCATACCCAGTACATGAAGGACAAATATGACCTTGGCAACGGTATTAACTCAATGGAAGGAAGAGAGGCAAAACATGTCTTCATTGCAAAATACAGCAGGAATACCAATTTTGTTTCCAGATGGGAACAAATTTTCCGACATGAGTTTGTATCCTTAATCTGGCTCAGGGAGAGAGGTTTTAACCTTCCTAATGAGAGATCTGATCATTCTTGTGCCAAGTCATTATTCCCAAACAAGTAAGCTCTGGAGATTTGGCATACTGTTATTGTGGGTTGCAGAAGGTGTGCATGTCAGATGTTAAGTGTAGATTCTGTGCAGATAAGCTTAGGAGGTTGATTGTATCAAGTGTTTCCTCAGGGAAAAATCTTGTGTTTAAGTAGGTTTGATTAGCTTGGCCAACTTGGGTTACTCAACTGCCAGTGTTCTTGTGAATTATGTTCCAGCGGATGAAAACCTTAAACTGCTGGAGAACAGAACAGCAGCAGGGTAGCCAGGGCATGCGGCCAAACCTTTTGTGAACTTTTTGCTAATGTATTAATCTTTTTTATGAATTTGACTTGAAAAATTTTTTATTAAATTATTCTGGCAAATGACTTCATTTGTTGTGATATGGGAATGATGGGAGGTGCACATATGAACACTAAGCTATCAGGGCCGTCATAAAGACATGTCGACAGGGGGTGTTTGTCCAAAAATTACCGACAAAATTCTGAAAATCTACTAATTAACCCATTAAACGGCATTGTGCCCTGATGCACCCTACCTTTAGTATTTGCTCTGTCTAACACCAGACAATTTTACTCGTCATGTGAAAAGTGCTGGCACTTAATGGGTTAATATTTCATTTCCCAAAAATGTCGGCAAGCACGGGGGAGGCGGGTGGGGGAAGCTTGGACAAATTTAGAGTTATTTGTTTGTTGTCTTTACATGAAGGTCACACAGGCTACATACCGTAAATGCTCAGTTTGCAAGCAAGATTTGCATTTATGGAGCACGGCATTACATGATACAGTAATAAAGTGTGAATAAGTAACTACCAACAGACTGCAGATACACTATTTAATTTACCTACATACAAATGCACACCAACAGTAATGAAATAATTTTTTTTCTTTTCATTTGTAAACATTAAAATGGATTTTTTGTACAAAAGCTATCATAATAGTACATGATTTCAACAGCAATTCAATCAACATATAAACAATGTTCAAAATGAGTAATACAAATCAAATTATATATAAACAGAAAGTATATAAATTTTACGGTATGAAACTCAAATTTCAACATTAAAACCCCCATCCTATGAAAGGTCACATTCATCTCCAGAAATTAATTCAGCGATACACTGCTGACACATGTAATATACCGCACATTTTTTAGCTTGAAATCAGCCAAAAAATAAAAACATTGAACATGGGCATTTTTGTAGTTCTATATAAAAAGAGTATTAATGAATTAGCTATGTTGGGGGAATCCATGTACATTCCATTCTCCATAATTAAAGGAAATTGTCAATTGCCCCTTCTTAAAATTACACATGAAAGCAAAATCTTTCCTATCACTTACTATTAGCTCAACTTTGTGTCCTCTTCTTCTACCTGCTAAAGTTCTCTTAAAATAGTTCTTGACCACTTTATCTTCATATCCTGACAGCAAGGTATATATATATTACTTGACCACTTTATCTTCATATCCTGACAGCAAGGTATATAATAAGTTATATATATATATATATATATATATATATATATATATAATATATATATATATATATATATATATATATATATATATATATATATTAGTATATATATATTATATATATATATATATATATATATATATATATATATATATATATATATATATATTATATATTATATTATATTATATAAAATATATATATATATATATATATATATATATATATATATATATAATATATATATATATATATATTAATATATATATATATATAATTTTTTTTGACGGCGCTGAATTAGGAAATGATTTCGTTCACCGCAGACAAAATCTAATTGAACCAATTTGTTTTCTCCACACTGTAAACAAACCTTTAACTCCGTGGGCGAAATGATGATGGGTTGTATACCAATTTTGTAAGGGGAAGGAAAATGCCATTATACCCAAACACTCCATAAAATGATGATTTTCATGGTTTGCATTGCCTACATGCAATACATCTAGAATATTTAGCAAATTACGAGCGAATGAAGAGTTTGAAAATTTAAAGATTTCAGCAATGCTACGTGTGCAGAAACATGGTGGGTCATGGTGGACATTTTTCCGCAGTAAAAAAAGTTTTCCCATACAGAGGCTTTTGAAACATCGTTCTTCTATGCGTTTTTACTAAACCAATTAGTATACGATGTCCATTTTGTCAACATATGGCAAAGCAAATTTTTCACACCTCTCTAGTGGCCGTTTACAAATTACGTGGCGCATTTTTGGCCATTTTTGACACCCCTTCTTTACACATACTATCAAGTTTGTGAAGGCAACGATTGTTTTGGCTGTTTTCCTTGTTGTCTGGTTTATGTTGTCCCTTCTACAGCGTTCCCTATCAACTATTCTCTCTTTTTATCAACCTGTCGTCCTTCCTTTTTGCTCTCCCCACGACCATCTTCTCACCCCTTCCCCCAGTCATTGGCGTCAATCTGACGTTAATTGAGGGGACCATATTCATATCTGCTGTGCCTGGCTAATTTCTTTTGAACACAACTCACTTTCAATAAAAATCATCCTGGCGTAACAGAATATATGAATATAGGTCCTCCCTAATTAACATTAGATTGACAGCGATGCCCAGTCCCTCTGTTCAGTCCCTTTTAGCGGGATTCAAAACATCGATTTACCACTTAGAAGACAGTCGTCTTCGCCTCTAGACCACAAGTTCTTGTACTGGATAGCCATGGTTATTTAGTTTACTTTACCCTTTACGAAGTTCATAATAAAAAATGGTTTTGGCAGGATTCGAAACATCGATTTACCACTTAAAAGACAGCCTGCTGAAGACATGCTGAACGGCCATGGATATTTAATTTACTTTATTCTTTTCACAAAGTTCATAATGAAAAATGTCATGGCAGGATTCGAACCATCGATATAATACTTGGGAGACGATTGTCTTCGCCACTAGGATGCAAAATTTTGTGATGAATGCTTATGGTTATTTAATTTACTTTATCCTTTTCACGAAGTTCATTATGAAAAACGGTTATGCTAGGATTCGAACCATCGATTTAAAACTATGGAGACCATCGTCTTTGCCACTAGCTGCAAGGTCTTGTGCTGGATGACCATCGTTATTTAGTTTACTTTATCCTTTCACGAAGTTCATAATAAAAATATTTTTGGAAGATTCAAAACATCGATTTACCACTTAGAGACAGTTGTTTAGCCATTAGACTGCAAGGGCTTGTGCTAAGCGGCGATGGTTACTTAATTTGTTTTATTCTTTTCACGAAGTTCAAATAAAAAAGGTCATGGAGGATTCGAACCATCGATTTACTACTTGGGAGACGATTGTCTTCGCCACTAGACTGCATGATCTTGCCCTGAACGGTTATGGTTATTTTATTTATTTATCCTTTTCAAAGTTCATAATGAA
>NW_021163667.1:15000-29354 GCF_004324835.1 Dendronephthya gigantea | reverse complement strand
ATGTATATATACATGCACCCATTTGCAAAAACGTTGGCCGCAGATAGATAGATAGATAGATAGATACTCGAAGTCTAATTAGAATTGCATATGATTACATTTGCATGGGATTTCAATCATATTACACCACATATGCAATCCTAATTAGATTTCGAGTATCTATCTATTATATCTATCTGCGCCCAACGTTTTTGCAAACGGGTGTGCTATATATATATGCATGTTTACTCAAGGCTTTTTGAGATATTTAATTCGTTTGTTTTAAGCGCAAAACCAGACCAAAAAATACCATTTAAAAGCTTATTTAAGACGAGTTCAATAGTGGTAATAAGCTGAGATATTGCGGAATATTTTCAGTAATATTGCATTTTTAAAGCTCGCAGACAAATAGATACATTTTGGTTGTCGAGAAGGCCGTACGTAGATCTTTTAGTACGTAGACCTAGTACGTAGACCTTTTAAAAGTTAGTGCGTACACTTGGTATGTAGACCTTTTAGAATAGTGCGTAGACTTTTAGAATAGCACGTAGACCTAGCACGTAGTATTTAACCAGTGATAATACATGGACTAATTCAAAGGATGTATTTAGCTGAGTGCGATTACATTAATTATAAATGTTGCGAATTGTGGGAATTATAGATATGGACGGCATCGTGTTCAAACCATTCACTGTCAAGGAATGATTATGGTTAGGGAATCGCAAGCCAGCCCCATTGAATAAAGGCCTTCGATGGGAGAACCTGTCGCCCAAGGATCAACGAAGCTGCAAGTGTGTAAAATCCCGTTTGAAAACCACATAAACAACATATTTTTTAATTAAGTATCGAATATTAACTTTCAATTATTTATATATTTTTACATATTCATCCCGAGCCGGTGCGGAGCACCGTGCGAGGGTACTAATTCCGCCCGGAGATTAGGAATTACACCCGGGACCCGGGAGAACATAGCGGAATCCAAAGTCGCCTAAATTTGGACCATGGACGTTCAATGGTCATGGTACTTGTGCGCAAGCGCGAAATGCGAACGAGTGTAGACTGGTAATCAGCAACTTTCCTGATTGGCTAAGACGAGACTTTTGCGTCTCAGTGAAAACGTCAGCAATTTAACTGTCATTTTTGCAAACTATTTTTTTAAAAAAATGTTTCGAAAACAAAATATGAAATGTGGAATCAATACAGATAAAACACTGGGAAGAGTTTAAAATATTATCAGAACTGGAAGAATTAGCGGTGAAAAGGAACAACTCGATTATAATCTTGAAATGGTAGGAGTCTATTTTGTTTATTTCGAGGTTTATTTCGTGTTTTTGTACGAATACATTTTATGAGCTACAGTATGTCGTTTGCTCGGTTTTGCGAAGACGTGACCGACTATCTAAGGCTTTACATCATCGTTTAACTTCCAAAAGAGTCCTTAAAAGTGTAATTCAGAGTTTTAATATAACAAATATCACTTTAAAGGTTTATAGAGTCGACTGTAAATCTGCATGCAATCATTGCATGAATTTAGTAATATCGAAAAACAACATTCGACATTCACTGCTTGGTTATTTATTTATTTGTGCTGTTTTGATGTTATTGAAGGTTTAGCTATTATGAAGTATTAACTCTCACTTAAACTGTGAAAGTCTATAACTTAATGCAACGGAAAGCAGCATGAAACGGGTGATTTCACTTCACCTTAACGACTGTGTTGTTTCCGAAATATTTGAGACATCAGCTATCGGCTTTACATTTAGGACATTTCATAATATTGAAGGTTAGGTCTGGATAGCTCAGGAAATATTTGCTTCGTTTGAAATGGCGAGGGGTTGCTGCATATGCTCATGTATTCTACGATATTCCCATATTTGTGTTTTCTCAAAATCAAAATATTTTCCAAACACACACCGATTTCATCATTGACAACTGTTACATTTTCATTTACCAGTACAAATTCTCAGATTATATCATTGAAATATAAGTTCCTGAATGTTTCTCAAAAAGGAGCAATGCTTCTCTCATTTTTTGCTGCTCTGCTGCGATTTTGCCTAGTTTAGACGAATCTCTAAATAGATTTACTCTGAACACTAATATCGCTGTTTTTTATGCAAAATACAAGTTAACCATCCCCCTATCTAATGAAATGCGTTTTTCCGATTTCTTTTTATTATTATATCACAGGCAGCCCGCTATTGGGTTTGCTTTTCGCTAAATATTTAAATACATTCTATGCAAAACAACATTAAGTATCACCTTCTTCATTCAACTGCTGACATATTATCACAGGCGCAACTTCGTGCGGTGTAGTGTAATGTATTATGTATAAAAATATACAAACCCAATTGGGGGCTATTTGTGATTATATTATGTGTAAATATTAGTATAGTATAATTGTATTGTTTGCTGAGTCATCTCAGAACAGAAGAATTCATAATTCAACATTCTTTCATACCCAATAAACGAACATTTTTCAAAATTATCTTTCAACACATTAGTAGTGACAAAACCTTTATCTTCATTCACAGGAAATTCAAATCATGCCAACAAATCGTGCCGGATTTTACGAACAAAATATCCCTCAGCTGATAGTGGAAAGTATTCCATAAAGCCTGAAGGACTTAACTTCACGGTTCGAGTATTTTGTGACATGGCTTCAAAGAATGGTGTTGGTGTGACAGAGATTGGACATGACAGCGAATCGAGAACATTAGTTAACGGATATAATCCTCCAGGTTCTTACAAAAGAAAGATTAAATATAACATTTCCATGGAGCAGATTGTCGCGATTATCAAGCAGTCGAAGAATTGTGAGCAGTTTATAAAATATGAATGTTTTGGTAGCGTGTTGTTGAGAGATTCCCATGGTTGGTGGTATCACGTCAAGGTTCAAAGATGAATTACTGGGGTGGAGCGGCAGTCGACAGTGGAAACTGTTCATGTGGAATAACCAACAGCTGTGCAGGTAAAGGAAAATGTAATTGTGACATGAATGACTACGCATGGCGTGAAGACAGTGGATACCTGACAGACAAGAACACGCTGCCTGTTACTGAACTGAGATTTGGCGATACAGGTATACTTGACGGTTTCAATGAGCGTGGTTATCATGCGCTGGGTAAATTACGCTGCTGGGGGTAAGAGATCGAACATCAAACCTGATATGATTCATAAAATATTAACATTTTGTAGTTTTATTCAATCTACTTTTCAACTTGCTTGTAGACATTATCGGAATAGATTACTAATGGTGGGATTTATATGGTTAATAAGAAGGAAATTGATAATTTCGTTGAAATATGATCAGTTCTTTGGAAGCCTTAACACCGTAATTAAGATCTGGTTTTCGTCGGCGTATTGCGAAGATCAATGGTCTGCCCTATATAAAATAACTTGTGTTAAGTCAATGTTTATACTGTTAGTGCTATCCGCTGTAAGTTCCATCAACGATCTGATTTGTTGGAAGTGTTCACATGAGTTTATATGATATTTCACGTATGAGATTTACCCTCATATAAAGTCATGTGAACACTTCAGTCAACATATCACATTGATGTTAGAACTTGTTTTGTTGTATAAAAATATTCAGTGGTTTTTGTAACTATTATTCATTAAACTAGACATGTAAACAATATTCATTAAACTAGACATGTGATAAATACAAGACTACTCGCATTGCTGTATTTTAACATGGAATATTACAGATCCAAGTATTCGTGATTAAAATTTTAATGATTGTTATCTATTTATTGTTTAATCGGTAACAATCTTAAGCTTTCCGGCAATAAGAGGGAATTATTCATGTTATCTTATTTTAGGATAATTACAAAGGCAATTATTCAAATTTCGGCTATCTTTAAAACCAGGAACGCGAATCTCCGGAAACTTTAAAACCCGGAATGAGAATCTCCGGAATCCTTTAAATCTGGGGCCGATTGTTCGAAAGGCGTTTAGCTTAAACGGCGTTTAGTCCAATCCACCGTATAAATTTCTTATGCCGCTGATAGTTAAAAAGGTGATAAAACTGGGTTATACGAAGCCCGTTTATTCTCGCGTTTAACCATCCCCTGGATAAACTCAATTTTGACAAGCCTATATAGGTTAAAACCGGTTATTCCCGGCGGTTGCTAGCTGTTGCTATGCGCCCGAAGAGCGGGAAATTTTAAAGCGAAGATGGAGTCAGCAAAAAGAGTGGGAAAGCCAAAATTTTCTGCTGCTGAATGCGTGCAGATTCTACAGTTTACTGAAAAAAATATTGACACCATTTGGGAGAAATTTTCAAACACGAAAAACAAACAAAAAGAAGAATGAAGTTTGGCAAATGATGGCGGACCGCGTCAATGCACTTAATTGGTGTGGCAAAAAGAACGCCAAATGACTTGAGGGAAAAGTGGCGAGCGATGAAAGTTGAGGCTCGAAAGGATATGTGAAGAGATAGAAAAACAACGACAAAAATCGGAGAAGGAAAGCCTGATTCCGCTCTCAAGCCAGAGAATATTTGTGGTTTTTGGGGATGAACCTGGTTTTTATGGAATATAAGGCGGAATTGAATCTGGTGAGTAAGAAAGAAATATAAATATGCCGGGCGTTTATATAAGTGGTTTTAGAGTAGACCCTGAGTTTCAAATGGCTCCTTGTTATTGCTGCACCTTTTTGTTGCTGCATTTTCTTGTTGTAATGAACATATATTACATCGTAAATATAGTTTACATTGATTATTGTTGCCAATATTTTATATAATAGATAAGTAGTATAAAGATAAAGTATTTTCACTATTTGAACAAAATTTCAATTTAAAAAAAACACACTAAATTCATATATATAAAAAAAGGACAGAATATATTAATTACTTTGAACAAAATTAACATATTGCGTTGGTGATTTCTGGAAACAAACTTCCTGAACAACTTCCTTGTTTTTTTTTTCATATTGATGAAAAAATATTGTTCTGGTGAAAGATCATTAACGGCACGACGATTAAGGAGTATAGGACAAATGTGTCACAAAAGAGATTTAATCATCTGTCGATACTGCACGACCACAAAACACGAACTGAAAGTATAAATTTAGTGGACATAGCCAATGTATTTCATATCAAAGAACGACAACAGAAAACCAAATTTTGGCACATTCGCAGGGCAGGATCTTTGCTACAATTTCGAAATTTGATTTAAAACTTCAGTAAAAATAGTGTGACTTTGGAATTTTCTAGAGCTACGTTATGATGGCTATTTTATTTTATTTGTTTGGATTTGTTTTGTTACATATGTCTAAGCTGTAGTTTAAGTTAACGTCTTCACAGTCAATGATTATTCATTGCAGGTATAAAGATTTGTTCGGTTCGTTTTAGTACGCTGGTGTTTGTTTGCATTTCTAGGGTTCCTTCTATGCATTAGTAGCTAGTTTTCAGAGAAATGTTTACAGGAAAAATATAAATAGATAAGTATGGACCCCCCGAGGGTTCACTTTTTAAGCTTCGCTTGGCCCCCCAATATAAAAACTGCTCCGCATCCCTGCAGACCGAAGATAAAACACAGAGCTGATAAGTATCAAAGCATCTCGTACACCTATATAGGTTAGTGTAACTTTGTAACTCAGTTTGCGTTATCCGCAGAAGCGAATAACGCAAACTTCGGTTCGATAATTCTCGATATCACACTCAACCTCATCCAATAATTAAGTGTTTTCTTCACGAAGCGCGGTAAACAATACCCCTTTTAAACATGTCATAAAATTGAACGTTTAGACCAGTTTTAAGCTTCCCGTATCAGGAAATGAATTGCGGGGGACTGGATACCCTTGCACGTGCCAAGTAGATGACTACTGTCATAAAGAATCAATTTTATACCGCTCCAGCCATCCCGCCATACATTTTTACGGGGCGCGGTAAACAATATGACTTATATACATATAGTATATTTGAACGTTCACCCCAGTTGAAGCTTCCCGTATCATATTTATCCCGTATCACGATTATCCTCCTAAGCATAATAGTTTATACAGCTCAAGCCTTTCCGGGTATTACATAATTGACTAGCTTATATACCAATCCAGACTTCCCGTGTAATCAAACCGGGCCTTTCTTGCATAATTGTGAAACAGAAGTGGATAAAACCGTCTTTAAGTCTTCAATGCAGTACATATAGTGCGCTTATTCAATATAACCAGGGAGAAGCGTGGCAGCGTCTTCAAACAACTTAGCATCAAATGTGGTATAACAACTACCTAAAATGGACAAAACACTTCTCGACGTTTCGACCTGAGGGCCTTACTAACTCTCCTGACGAAGACCATTTGAAAATTAAGCCTAAAATTAAAGTCAGTCGCCCTATACGATAACTTACGCTCACGGTTTTGTAAAAAAGTACCCCAAAAATAGCGGCACATCCGTCATCTTGAGAAAGGCTAATTGCGTATGTACGTAACAAACGTGCGGGCTTAGTTGAAATAAATCTTGACCTTCGTATGACGCCAAGGGAACGCACATTTTTTTCCCTTGTTATAGGAACTAACGGCAGAGAATTAACAAAAAGGTGAAATGTCGTTATACATTCCGATGAATTTAATGTTGAGTCGTTGCTCAATGAACCAAGCAGAGATGGGCGTCGAAGTGCACCGCGAGATCAAGAAGGAATTGACATGTGCAATCAAGGAGTCGTGCTTTTGGACTGATGCTCAAACTACGCTTCAGTACATCAAAAATCGGACGAAACGTTACCACACATATATACGCGTGGTCAATCGTGTGCATGGCGGAGATAAACGAAGCGACGTTACATGATGCATGAATAGAGACAAAGCCCAGGGAAGCAGAATCCTGCTGACGAAGCCTCACGAGGAATGAGTGCTCAAAAGCTGGCGGCAAACCAACTATGGTGGAACGGTCTGGATTTTCTGCTCAAAGATACCGAAATATCTGACGTTCCCCAAGATGATCCTGAAATACGCAACGAAGTGAGAGTCAATCAAGTTAACGCACCACACTAGCTGGCGAAAGGTCAGTTTTTAACTGAGTTTTGAAACGGCAACTACACACTAAAAAAAGGTGTGTTAGATTTACACACCTTTTATGTCCAAATTTTAACACACCTAAAGATGGGTTTTCTGACACACCTAAAGGTGTGTTTAACACACCATAAAATGTGCAATTGGCAAGTCGAAAGGTGTGTAAACACAGAGTTAGGTGTGTTTTTGTGCACACCAAAAGGTGTGTAGAACACACCAAAAGGTGTGTCAAAAAACACACCAAAAGATGTGTTTTCCGCTTGTCCAAATTTTAACACGTTCTAAGGTGTGTTTTCAAAGAAGGTGTGTTTTCATACACACCATGGTGTGTTTCATTACACAGCTAAAGCTGTGCTGGAGAACACACAAATTAACAGAGTTGCACACCTTTCCAAACAAATATCTGGAATTGCTTTAAATTTCTTTTTGACTGAGGAAGAAAGCACACAAACACAATATTCATTAACATCGCTATATTTAAAGTTCCTATTATATACACGTGCAGACTTTATCAAAAATTAAGTTAACAAAGTTAAATTGTTCCATATATATACATGCATCTAGACACGAAGCTTGTCATTTATTTCTGCCATCATGGCCGAGTACTTGGTACCTTTATACACATCGTCCTTTGCCTTGAGAACAACTTCTTGCAGGAAAGACATAACAACGGCCATACCATCCGGATAGGTTATGTCGTACACATAATACGCCGAGATCAGGTCGATTAGGGCTTGAATTAAGCTTGTGCTGGGACATTCCAAAAGGACTTGACTTTCCCCAATAATCATTAACTGGTTGATACTTTCTGTTGATCCATACATAGGATTCTAAAGTGGACCAGTTTGTCCTTCACCATATCCTCTATTGGCGTTGACGGCTATGATATAGAAAAAGAGAATTACAATGAGAAAATGCGCGAAATTGTTTGACGAGGTATATCAGTCATTGTGTCTCACTTGCAATATATGAACGCACACGCACGCTTTCACGAAAAAGAATATTTAAACAGATTTTGTAACTTACATCTTTGAATTTAATAACGTTTGTAACACGCTTCTTTGACGTCTTGCTCTCAACCAGCTTGATAGCATCAAAGACATCTTGTGAAGTTAGTTCTGCGTTCTTTGAACTCTTTCGACTGACCAGACACCTGCAGGCCTCTGTTAATCTCTCCACTGCTCCAACCAGAACGTCCTCTTGAAAAATACGGCGCACTTCACCTCTTATCTGAATGAAACAAATGTTGAAGGAAATCAGTATCAAGTGCATGGAATGTATTTTATAACCAAAATATTGATATCACAAAAATATTGTATATATACAAGTTTACGTTAAAAGCTGAAAACCATACAAGTGTGACTAATAACAACAGGTACATAACTGGATATCATAACTGGACATAATCATTAGTCATTACCCAGATATTAGACAAAACAACAATTCAACCTTTATTTAATTCAATTTTCTAATTCCCTGCAGGGGTCCTTGTTTCTAAAAATTGGTTCTAATATTAAAGGTTGCATACAAATTACTCACATGTTCTTGTTTCCCAAGATATGGGCACATATCTAACACTTCGGAAGATGATCTTGCCGTTTCTCTGATGAAATCTCGCCGGGCCATAAATGTATCTTCCACAAGGCTTTTGTGGGTTGCGTTAGATATGGAACCCGGTTTGCTGTTCTTTAAGAGCTTCAGATTTCTCTTCTGAGCCTCTGGGTCGTCTTTTAGCAATTTAAACCTTTTGGCAGAATTAGTATGGCTGGTGTTGGGACTTTCACAAGAAACACTCTTTGGTGCGCTTTTTCTTCTAGCGTTTCTAAAAAATTGGCTGAGCTGCTTTTGCAGAGAAAGCTGTAAAAACAAAATTATTTTATCAGAATATATAGAACAGTTTAGCCTGACAAAAAGAGAGCATTAATTGTTAATAAAACCTATTGTCAATTGTATATTACCGCTTCAGTATTTTGTGGGTAACATCACACAATAAAAACAGTGAACAGTAATAGAGTACATAAAACACCTAGAATGTTATTGGACAACATGGAATACTCAAGTAGAAGGAGTCAAAAGAATGCATTGCTACTTGATGGGACTATAATGGTAATTAATCTACTAGCTGGTAACTGAAAACAGTTTTCTTATGTTTGTAAGAAGCGAGAAACCCTTAAATATATAATCCAATGAAATCTGGGACAATATGATATATAATTGTATAACACGCCTTACCCAATAATTTGAGGGAGTTGTATCTCTCAGTTCAGGGAACTTTTGACAAGTCAGAAGTGCCATTCTTTTGTAGTCTCCTTGCTGTGGAGTGCTGGTAATGCCCAAGTAAAACGAACCAATATCATTTACAATTTGCCGGCGTACAGGCAAAACCGATCCATTCTTGACCGCTTGTTGTACAGCCACAGAAAAGTTGTCAGGGAAAGGTAAAGGATCAGGCAATGGGGAGTTTCCATACTTTCGTTTCAAACTTTCTGGGGTATTGATAATAACTTCTGATTGTTTTGTTGGTGTGTTTTCTTGATTTCTTTTTGAGGTGCTCATAAGGGCCTGCTCATCTGAGGCAACATTATCTTCACCATCAACAAAGATCACCTAAAAATATGAATTAAAGCATATTAGGATTAGCCCTTTACAATGTACATCCACATATTCTCCATTTAAGATTAGCATACAGAGCACACTTGACTTGACAAGTTTAATTATCTAGCCTTTTTATAGGCTATGCAAAATGATCATATGCCCAGCTGACTTCACTCTTCAGATAAACTTACTCCCAAAATTTAAAATTGGTTTTTAAAAAATTCTAAAAGATCTAAGTTTTCAACTTTTAAACTCTTAAAAACCTGCATTATGCTGCAGTCATGTCTATCAAATATTAACTCACTGGGACAATTAGTTGAATCGGTCACAACTGTCATTTATTATGTAACACGTGAAAAATAAACAGTATTAAAATGAGAGATAATAATGGCCCTTCGAAATGTTACTGACGCCCCCCCCAATAATACATTCACATGTCATTCGGGCACTTCATTCTTAGAAAGAACAGTTTAATATATTATAAAAAGTTGAAACATTATGTTAAGACTCACCAAGTCCTCCTCGTTTTCGACTGTTTGGTCGAGTGGGTTCGATGAATCTCCTGTGATCAAGCTCGCATCCATGTGCGCTTCGTTGTCCTTGGCATTTTTAGACTCAGAAAGCACTTTTTTCACTTTCAATCTATGCCCAGACTTTGGAAGAACAGCCTTAAATTCGTCTATATCATTTGCAAGGTCCATTAACGTAGAACCATCAATCTCATTCTCTACAAATAGATAAAACAGACAATGATTTGATTACACTCGTCGGCCATTAGCGATTAACTTGACATAAATTATTCGAAAAGCACGGAAATACATCTTACCCTCAAGTAAATAACAAATCTCTTCTGATATACTTTTTTCTTTTAAAAAAACGACAAGCTCTTGTGTGTTCATCTGTGATAAATTCATTTTAAAGTGGCCTTCGCAATAAATAAAATTTAATCTTCAAACTCTCTCGAAGCACAGTTGTCAAAGCAGAGCAAAGAAATACAAACCGAATTGTAAATAAACAGCTGTTTGTATCTCGCGCGCGTGGGTTTTGCACCTCGCAACTTTCTTATTGGTTAAGACCGTAATTAAGAACGCGTGACCACGCGTGATGCAGGTTACTGATCTGTATATACAGGTTGGTACAGCGAATAGCGATATAAACAACACTGATTGATTGTCTATGATCTTTGATATGTCAAATGTATTATTTATGCCCAGTTAACAACTTTAAGTTTATCCAGTTAATAAGTGTGTTGTATAACACACGGTCACCTTAGGTGTGTTCCTTAACACACCTAAGGTGTATTCCTTGGATCGGTCAAGGTGTGCTTTCGAACCCCCCAAGGTGTGTTTTTCCTAAAAAGGTGTGCTTCTTTACACACCTTAATGCGCAAAGGAAAGGTGTGCAAAAGATTGGTGTGTTCCCTAACACGCGAAGGTGTGTTTTCCTACACACGAAGGTGTGTTTTCTTTGTGTGTATCTAAACACACCTTGGTGTGTAATTCTACACACCTGTTTTTTGTGTGTAAGCCTTTAATGTTAACTAATTACTCCGGCGAGAGCGACGGAGTTAAAAATTCGCCTAGGTTTTTTTTTTTCTTGTTTTGTTTTTACTTCTCGTCGTCTCAAGTGTGTTTTGGCGCTAAATATACTAGTATTTGAAAAATGTATCTGACCGAATTTATCAACGCCACAGTTTGTCTCCGAAGAGTTGTGGTGCACCGAGTACAGTTCGAAATCTCTGACTAATTTTCCAATGCGCGATTTGATTTCTCTCGCATGATACGGTAATCCCTCAAAGAGGAACAAATAAACCATTAAATGGATGCTGTTCGATTAAGTTTAGATTTAATTGGGGTCAGAATATATTTAATACATGTAGATTCTGGTCCTTTTTTTATCGCTGCTATTTCGCTATTTAAACAAGATGTGGTCGTGTATGGGCGCGTTAACACGCCTTCGCAGTTTGCACAGGATTGAAGATTTAATATAAGCGTGAATTCCAAACAACAAGACAAAGTGAACGTATCGTGCGGTTTATTTATACATTTTTGCACAACGAATTTCTATACTTTTTAAAGTACGATGCGCTTCTGAATGTCGCGATCGAACAACATTTCAGTTCGCAAGGCATCTAAATGAATATGAACTGTATTGTTTATGTTCAGAAGCTTTATATTGAAGTCTGCATGGCACGCGTGCGGCACGCTGGAGTTAACGCCAGAACAGGCGTCTTGTTTTATCGTCTTGTTTTGACTATGTTTCATGACTACTTTTATAATTACAATAATAAATGGGTAACGTCAATGACGTTTTAACTGAGAAAATGGTGAATAAAGAAATTCTTAAGCTCATATAGTCGCTCAGATGGCCTAAAAATGCATGCAACCTAGATTACTATATTTTATTTTTCCACAAATTGTTTTATCTTCTTGTAGCCGCCATCTGCGAATAATGTAATTTTGCATGTGCGATGTAAGTAGAGTCACACAGCATGCATTTTCCTCTCTCACAGAACAGGCGTCTCGTTTTGGCGTCTTGTTCTGACTACGTTTCATGACTACTTTTAATTACAATAATATATGGGTAACGTTAATGACGTTTTAACTGAGAAAATGGTGAATAAAGAAATTCTTAAGCTCATATAGTCGCTCAGATGGCCTAAAAATGCATGCAACCTAGATTACTATATTTTATTTTTCCACAAATTGTTTTATCTTCTTGTAGCCGCCATCTGCGAATAATGTAATTTTGCATGATACGCTGTAAGTAAAGTCACACAGCATGCATTTTCCTCTCGACAGTCAATTATTAAAATAACACCAAAACGCCGCATACTCAAGTACAATTTTAATTATAAACTTAAACGGAAAATTTTAACTAAAAATTTCCACACTTACACAAGGCTTACTCTGTGATTCAATTCAGTCGGTGTTATTATTACACATTTTGTAAAATTCGGGCTATCTTTCGTTAATCTTGTAGATGCATGAGGCCTTGTAAGTGAAGTCACACATACAATATGCATATTCACATGGACAGTCAATTATTAAAATGACACCAAAACGCCGCATACTCAAGTACATTTTTAATTATAAGCTTAAACGGAAAATTTTACGCAACTGAAAATTTCCCCACGTATTGGAAGGTAAAACCGGAGGTCGGCATACTTGAAAAGGTTTCAAAAAATGTTATAATTATTATTAATCAATCTCTTTGACAAATGTATACTATCCTGCATTGTTATTCAATATATCAACTTAAGTAATTTGTCCGCCATTAAGAATTTATGTAAACATGCAAGATGAGTTGTAAGTTGAGTCACGCAACATTCTCATCCTAGAAATTTCAACCAACTTTCGATGTACGCTACCTGACTGATCCTAAAACGTACTACGTCGAGTTAATTCATGCACATAAAGGAGCATTAAGACATATAAAAAAATAATTTCTATGAAAATTGACTATGCAAAATGATTCTTATCCGTTATTATGCCTTCAATCATGTGTGAGATTATTAAATATAAGATGATTATTTACATGACTAATAAACTATTTACAATATAACACTTATAGTATGCGCGTGCTGATTGGTCGAGAAGCGCTGATTCTATATAATGGTAGAAAAGAGTGTTTCTATAACTGTTGACTTTTTCCGCCGAAAATGACTAGCGAAGTAATGTAATGAAAATTATAAGTCTTTTTACTGAGTTGTACTCTAAAAAAAATAGAAACATTTTTTGCTGTGATTCTACACAGTTATAGAAACACTTGTGGGAGTTTAAGAGAACTCGAAATGACGTAGTAAAGCTCTCGCTGATTATTTCTAATTCTCTTAAACTCCCACCCGGAAATGTTTCTTACGTTTAAAATACGAAAGGAAGAGCAATATGTTCAAATTGAAAATGGCTGTCTTATTAAGCATTTGTGCTTTAGTTTTCATCTCAAGGATACTCCAGCCGGGTGAATGCTCAGTCGCCGAGGCCTTCTTTCGCAGAATTGATGGCAAATATTTAGCGAATCATGTCATCGAAACTAAACATGCAGGAACTGAATTAGAATGCAGTAGGCACTGCGTTGCTCATGAATCATGTGTGTCAGTAAACTACAAAACCTCTGGAGCCGGTAAAGGTCGATGTGAGCTCAACAGCAAAACCCTTCAAGACACATCTGACGATGATGAAAGTACGAGAAATCGCGAGTTCAAACATCTTTATATGATCAAAAAGGTTAGACTATAACGAGATCATTTTTTTCCTTAAATTTTTGTTACTTCAAACCAGATCAACAATTTTTTGCTTGGAACGAATAATCCCGAAAAATAAAACAACGGCACAAGTAAATACGACACAAGTCTTTTTTTACATAGATATCTTCGAAATCAATTCCAACAAGTAACCCGAAGCTTAAGTTGTCACAAAGCCCCTCCAAAGGTACGATAAACTTTTGTTTACGCATGAAATATTTGAAAGTCGTCAGATAGGTTTATCCGAAAAGATAATTATATACGTTGTCAAACAGCTAGAGCAAAGTGTCATACACGCCCGACTTCTTATTTCATTTCATATATAGCTATCATGATATATCATGATTAAATTGCAAAATAGAAATGTCAATAAATAAATAGATCATATGTCACGTAGCATGATGTTGGAATAAGTAATCTACTGTCTTTCAACACTAGTGGCGTAACTAGAACGATAATAAATATATATATATATATATACACCCGTTTGCAAAAACGTTGGCCGCAGATATATATATATATATATATA
>NW_021163667.1:0-12500 GCF_004324835.1 Dendronephthya gigantea | reverse complement strand
AAAACATATATAATGTTCAATTAATTTAATTTAATGTTCCGATACTTTATTCAAAATACGTTGTTTATGTGGTTCCAATGGGATTGCACACATTTGCAGCTTCGTTGATCCTTGGGCCACAGGTTCTCCCATCGAAGGCTTTTATTGAATGGGACTTGGCTTGCGATTCCCTAACCATAATTATTCCTTAACAGTAGAATGGTTTGACAATGATGCCGTTCATATCTATTACTTCCACAATTTGCTCCGTCTCTATTTAGTGTAATCGCACTCAGCTAATTGACATCGATCCTTTGAATTATTCAACTTACTAGCACTGGTCAAATACTACATGCTAGGTCTACGTACTATACTAAAAGATCTACGTAGGGCTTTCTCGACAACCAAAATGTATCTATTTGTCTGCGAGCGGTTTTAAAAATGTCATATTACTAAGAATATTGCGCAATATCTCAGCTCTTTGCCACCACTATTGAACTCGTTTTGAAATGAGCTTTGAATGGTATGTTTCGGTCTTGTTTTGCGCTTAAAACATCTCACAAAGCTTTGAGTAAACATGCCCAGTTTAATTGTTAATAGTTACGTAATTCAATATTTACACCGTAAAAATTTGATTACAAAATTTTAAATGCTCCAAAATTTTTATTGACGTAATGTTTTTTAATTCTTTCTTTCCATGAGCAGATGAGCGCATGCTCATAACTGCTCATGAGCACATGCACATCTGCTCATAAAACAGCCGCGGCTACAATAGGCGTAGACACTAACGGGAATACTGTCCACTACGAAAACAAGAAAGAAACCAGTACTAAAATGCGGTGCCCGCAATGCTTGCCTAGAAGTAAAACGTCCACTCATTTCTAACGACATCACCAACTTACATTCTCCTGTCGGCCGCAGCCTGGTTGGTTGGTACATTAAGGTGGCTCCCTACAGTTCTAAGGTTGTATCGCGGTAATTTTGTCGCGCGCGAAATAGTACACGCAACACGCGTGGCTGATGTTGCATGCAGGGCGGGCTTTTTAAAACTTGTCATTGTGAACTTTTGATAAACACGCGCGGGCCTTCGCGGGATGTCGACTGGTCGCGCGAGGAAATTGAAATCCTGATTTTTGTGACGTCATAAACATAAAAATAAATGTATTTTTCTCGTTTTTCCTTCGGTAAATTCTTTTCAAACTTTACACAGTTTTCTGTAATCTTGAAATGCGTAAAATGTGCAAGTTTTAAGAAAATCGTACGAGCCGAATTTTTTTTAATTAAAAAACAGGATTTTTTGAGGATTTAAAAAAAGTGCTCGTACGATTTTTTTTAAATGCTAACATTAGAAAGAATTATGGATAAGATTACTGTGTGGAAAAAATTAGAAAGTTTTACCGAAGAAAATTTGAAAAAATTATCTCAGAATCTGTAAATTGGCCCTTTTTAAAATCGTTATTTTACCATGGCAACGAGGAAATTTTATGAAATGTTATATATTTCGTAATTTGCGATATCATAGCAGTTATGTGGCCAAGTTTCGTGATCATACTTTGTAAGATGATAAAATAATGGTCTTTCCAACACAATTGCGCATTACACAATCAAAACTGTAGGGAGCCACCTTAAGGTCAAAATTGCGCCTTTTTAAAATCTTCAGAAATAAAATATTTAGGCTAAAAATATTATCTAAAAATATTATCAAAATGAAGAGAAACGTGAGACGAATAAACTGGTGTAGAGCCGGAAACTAGAAAAGCAACGATACAGAAGTCAAGGATTAAGCGTACTGCATTTTGAATTTGTTTAATAATTTTGAGCGATTTGTCATAAAGTTCGCTTATTGAAACTATACTTTAAAACCTTCGAAATAGAATATATTTCGCTCAAAGTACTATAAAATAAATCGTAATGTAAGACCGATCTACTTATTTAAGGACAAAAATTAAAAGAGAAAACCAACGATATGAAAGATATCAAAGACCAAACTTACTATTACTAGTAAAGTATAGCATAGTAATTTTGAGCAATTTGTCAACAATTCAATTTCGTTTGTCTTTCAAACGTCATAAATCGCTGCGAATACTTTTGTTTAGTAATATATTTAAGACCTGTAAGTATAATTTCTTACGCTGAATCGAATGGTGGTATTTTTGTCCTTCTTGGGTGCATAAAAGCAGAGATACACGCAATTATCAGAGTTTGAGATTGAAATTGAAAAAAGAACGTTCCAAACATTCCAAGCATGTGCAAGGAATTTTTACTAGGTGATTAAGGAAACGTATTGATGCGAACAAACAAACTCACAGGCAGAATATAATGCGGTGCCAAACTTGGCGCGGGCACACCAATATGTCTCAAACAGCCTCGGACAGTCAAGAAAGGCATTACCCAGACGATGTCTCGACAATTTCCATTCAGCAGTCTGGAAGTTCAACGGCGACTGACTTGGATCATTGGATATCGCTAATAGAACAAAAAAGTAACCAGCTTTCGAGGAAATAAAGAAGGCCTTTTAAACAGTGGTTTCGATGAGCACTCTGCTAAAGAAAAAGCTTACTTGAATATTATGCCTAGACTCCAGAAAGAATTAGAAAATACCTATTTATAGCGTCTTTTGTGGATGAGACAACTAAAGAAAGATCCAGTACATAAGAAAGTATTAATGGACGCAAAAGATGCGTTTATAACAATGATGATTTTGACCAAGAAGAAGCCATGCATAGAAGCTGCAGTTGATAAGAGGAATTCTAATTAAGAGACTTTGAAACGACCACGAGATGGAAGATATGAAGGAAAATAAAGGCAGCGATGATGATGACTATGATGAAGATGAAGATATAGTTTAAACTTAGTCAAATGGCTCACTATTGAAACCTTTCTTAAAGAAACCATAGCAAACGAGCAAAAAGCGATAAACTTTTCACAAGAGATTATTGGTTACTGCTGTAACTAAATGCAAGGCAAATAAATGTTAAAATCGTTAATCCGTTGATTAATTTTTGAAATTTTCTTCTTCTCCGCTACTAGTCCACACATAATTTTCATTTTATCAACAAAAATGTCAAAAAGGTCCTGAAATATCTTACTGAGCGCATGAGCATGTGCTTATCTGCTCATCGCACAAAAATTTTAAAAAACATTACATATAATAAATATTAAATTATGTAACTATTACCAACAAAAACTAATTTGTTTGATTTAAGCACAAAACCAGACAAAACATACCATTCAAAAGCTTATTTTGAAACGAGTTCAATAGTGATGGTAATAAGCTGAGATATTGCGGAATATTTTTAGTAATATTGCATTTTTAAAACGCTCGCAGACAAATAGATGCATTTTGGTTGTCGAGAAGGTAGTACGTAGATCTTTTATGACGTAGACTTAGTACGTATACCTTTTAGTATAGCACGTAGACCTAGCACGTAGTATTTAACCAGTGATAGAACGTGGACTAATTCAAAGGATGTCATTTAGTTGAGTGCGATTACACTAATTAGAAATGCTGCGAATAGTGGGAATGATAGATATGGACGGTATCATGGTCAAACCATTCCACTCTCAAGGAATAATTATCGTTAGGGAATCGCAAGCCAAGTCCCATTCAATAAAGGCCTTCCATGGGAGAACCTGTCACCCAAGGATCAACGTAGGTTTAATAAAGCTGCAAGTGTGTAAAATCCCATTAGAACCACATGAACAACATATTTTTAAAAAAGTATCGGAACATTAACTTCAAATATTTATATGTTTTTACGTATTTATATTCCCATATTTGTGTTTTTTCAATTATAAAAAATTTCCAAACACACCCGATTTCATCATTAACAAACTGTTACATTTTCATTTACCAGTGCAATTTTTTCAGATTATTCATTGAAATATACGTTCCTTAATGTTTCTCAAAAAGGAGCAATGCTTCTCTCATATTTTGCTGTTTTGCTGCAATTTTGCATAGTTTAGACGACTCTCTAAATACATTTACTTTGAACACTAATATCGCTGTTTTTTATGCAAAATACAAGTTAACCATCCCCCTATCTAATGAAATGCGTTTTTCCGATTTCTTTTTTATTATTATATCACAGGCAGCCCGCTATTGGGTTTGCTTTTCGCTAAATATTTAAATACATTCTATGCAAAATGACATGAAGTATCACTTTCTTCATTCAACTGCTGGCATATTATCGCAGGCGCAACTTCGTGCGGTTTAGTGTAATGTATTATGTATAAAAATATACCAACCCAATTGGGGGCTACCTGTGATAAATATTAGTATAGTATAATTGCATTGTTTGCTGAGTCATCTTAAAACAGAAGAATTCATAATTCATCATTCTTTCATACCCAATAAACGAACATTTGTTAAAATTATCTTTAAACACATTAGTAGTGACAAAACCTTTATCCTCATTTACAGAAAATTCAAATGATGCCAACAAATCGTGCAGGATTTTACGAACAAAATATCCATCATCTGATAGTGGAAAGTATTCCATAAAGCCTGAAGGACTAAACCTCACGGTTCGAGTATTTTGTGACATGGTTTCAAAGAATGGTGTTGGTGTGACAGAGATTGGACATGACAGTGAATCGAGAACATTAGTTAACGGATATAATCCTCCAGGTTCTTACAAAAGAAAGATTAAATATAACATTTCCATGGAGCAGATTGTCGCGATTATCAAGCAGTCGAAGAATTGTGAGCAGTTTATAAAATATGAATGTTTTGGTAGCATGTTGTTGACTGATTCCGACGGATGGTGGGTATCACGTCAAGGTTCAAACATGACTTACTGGGGTGGAGCGGCAGTCGATAGTGGAAAGTGTTCATGTGGAATGACCAACAGCTGTGCAGGTGGAAAAAAATGTAATTGTGACATGAATGACTACGCATGGCGTGAAGACAGTGGATACCTGACAGACAAGAACACGCTGCCTGTTACTGAACTGAGATTTGGCGATACAGGTATACTTGACGGTTTCAATGAGCGTGGTTATCATGCGCTGGGTAAATTACGCTGCTGGGGATAAGAGATCGAACATCAAACCTGATATGATTCATAAAATTAAATAAAAAAATTTTGTAGTTTTATTCAATCTACTTCTCAACTTGCTTGTAGTCATCATCGGGATAGATTAAAAATGCTGGGATTTATCCCCGAGCCGGTGCGAAGCACCGGGCGAGGGCACTAATTCCGCCCGGAGATTTTAATTACGCCCGGGAATGCAAATGCGAAATGAAAGTTGTCTGCTATTATGTCATGGACGTTGGGCGTTTTTGTAAGTTATGCGCCTGCGTGAGTTTAAGACGAGTTAAAACTGGTAACTAGCAAACGTTTACAAACGTGCGATTAGCTAAATTAAAATTTTCATCACGTCAGCATAACTGATATTTTGAATTATAAAACTTTTAAATAATATTTTTCATTTGGATGGTCTTAAAAATATACGAAAAATTGATTCGTAAAATTCAATAAAATACAATGTAAAAGATGCCCTCGGATAGAAAAACTTTCATTCAAATATACGGTAAAAAAAACTACGATTTTGAGGCATTTTTGAAGTGCTGTTGAACAGGTAAGTGGGTAGATTTTGTATTTTAAAGCATGCAAGCATTTTGTAAGTCTTGAATTTATTCGTCAATTTCCTTGAAATGATTTTGATTTGGAAAGTATTTATTTTTAAAGGTTAATCTGTTTAAAAAGTAATTGAAATTTCGCTAAAAATTGTAGTATATAAAACTATTCGTAGCACAATTTATTAATATGATTATAATCGAATTTGATAGCTGGAGAGTCGACTTTGTAATTGTACCAAAATATAGGATTTTACTTTACGACTTCAATCATTCGGCAGAAACGAGTATTATAGCATTTCACTTCAGTGATGGAAATATATGTTTATTGCTTTAGGCGAGGGGACTTTGCATGCAATGTATTTCTAGTATAGTTAATAAGGAGGGACTTGATAATTTCATTAAAATATGATCAGTTCTTTGGAAGGCTTAGCACCGTGGTTAAGAACTTTTTGGTTTTCGTCGACGTATTGCGAAGAGCAATGATTTGCCCTATGTAAAATAACTTGTGTTAAGTCAGTGTTTATACTGTTAGTGCTATCAGCTGTAAGTTCCATCAACGATCTGACTTGTTGGAAGCGTACACTTCAGTCAGAACATATCAGATTGATGATACCACTTGTTTTGTTGTATAAAAATATTCAGTGCTTTTTGTAACTATAAACCTTACTTTGAAATTTCAATATTCATTAAACTAGACATGTAATAAATACAAGACTACTCGCATTGCTGTATTTAACATCGAATATTATAGACCCAAGTATTCGTGATTAAAATTTTAATGATTGTTATCTATTTATTGTTTAATGGGTAACAATCTTAAGCTTTCCGGCAATAGGAGGGAATTATTCATGTTATCTTATTTTAGCATAATTACAAAGGCGATTATTCAAATTTCGGCTATCTTTAAAACCAGGAACGGGAAATCAAGGAACGGGGAATGGGAAATGAGAATCTCTGGAATCTTTAAGACCCGGAATGAGAATCTCTGGAATCTTTAAGACCCGGAACGAGAATCTCCGGAAACTTTAAAAGCCGAAATGAGAATCTCCGGATCCTTAAAATCTGGGGCGATTGTTCGAAAGGCGTTTAGCTTAAACGGTGTTTAGTCGCAATCCACCGTATAAATTTCTTATGCGGCTGATAGTTAACAATTAGGTGATAAAACTGGGTTATACGAAGCCCGTTTATTCTCGCGTTTAACCATCCCCTGGATAAACTAATTTATTAAATATAAATGTTTTGGTAGCGTTTTTTTGACAGATTCCTATGGTTGGTTGGTATCACGTCAAGGTTCAAAGATGAATTACTGGGGTGGAGCGGCAGTCGACAGTGGAAAATGTTCATGTGGAATGACCAAGAGCTGTGCAGGTAGAAGAAAATGTAATTGTGGCGAGAATTATTGGACATGGCGTGAAGACAGTGGATACCTGACAGACAAACGCACGCTGCCTGTTACTGAACTGAGATTTGGCGATACAGGTGTACTACACGGTGAAGATGAGCGTGGTTATCACACACTGGTAAATTACGTTGCTGGGGATAAGAAATGTAACATCAAACCTGATGTGATTCGTAAAATCTGTTGACTTTATAAAATACAATAGAACAGTAACTCGAAGTAACATTTTGTAGTTTTATTCTATCTACATTTCAACTAGCTTGTAGTCATCATCGGGATAGATTAGGGTAATATTACAAATTCTGGGATATATATATATATAGTTGAGAAGGAGGAACTCGATAATGTCTTTGAAATATGATCAGTCCTTTGGAAGCCTTAGCACCGTGGTTAAAATCTGGTTTTCGTCGGCGTATTGCGAAGATCAATGGTTTGACCTATGAATTTTTTTGCAATTTTAAAAAATAATTTGTGTTATAAGTCATTCTGTCAGTGTTTATACTGTTAAGCCTGTTTTCCACTAGGCGACTTTTTTCGCGCGACGCGACTTTTTTCGCGAGAACAGTTTGCGCGATCAATGTTTGCAATTTCCACTGAGCGGGCCAATAAGCGAGCGCAAACTGGCGAATCAGCCAAACGACTGGTCAAAAAGTGTTGCAAACAAGAAAAACAAACATGGCAGCTTTAAATAGACGCTGGATTTTAAGACGAAGAATTGTGATTTTGCTGCTTTTAAGAAAGCGAAGGCAACGTGTAAAATACAAGAAAAGATTCTGGGTGAGAAAAGTTTACGATGAACGCAAGTCAAAGGGTGAATTTAACGTTCTTGTACGAGAATTAATGCTGTCAGACCACGAGTATTTTTTTCGTCTGTTCAGGATGTCTCCCGGTATGTTTGAGCTTTTACTATCTTGGGTCGCACCGTTAATAAAGAAAGAATCCACAAAAATGCGGGAACCTATCCCTCCGGACGAAAGACTAGGCGTAACCCTCAGATATCTTGTAACTGGCGACGCACAAACGACAATAGCTGCGAATTATCGTATCAGTCCCACAACAATTGGCCGGATAATTGAAGAGACTTGCGATGTATTATGGCATTGTCTTTCTAAACAAGGGTTTTTACGTGTACCGTCAGATGTGAAAGAGTGCAAAAAAAAATCTCTCAAGAGTTTGAACAGAGGTGGAACTTTCCTCATGCCCTTGGGGCATTGGATGGCAAGCATGTTGTGATGCAGGCACCTGCTCGTTCAGGGTCAACTTTCTTTAACTACAAAAAAACTCACAGTATCGTCTTGCTGGCTGTTTGCAATGCCCGATATGAGTTCACCTTGGTGGATGTTGGTGATACTGGCAGACAATCTGACGGCAGTGTAAATGCAAACAGTTACCTTGGGCGTGCAATACAAGATGATTTGCTGGATTTTCCTGAGCCAGAGTCTTTATTCATTTCTCCAAGTAAAAAATTTCCATATGTTTTCCTAGCAGATGATGCTTTTGGTCTTAAAACAAATATGATGAAACCCTACCCTGATCAGTATTTACCTGTAGCTGAGAGGATTTTTAATTACCGGCTCTCAAGAGCTTGAAGAGTAATTGAGAACGCTTTTGGTATCACAGCTACACGGTTTAGGGTTGTACTTATTACCAAAGCTGTTGTTGCTTTGCACAACTTCTTAATGAAGTCAAGTCAAAGAAACAATTCTTATAGCTACTGCCCACCAAATTATGTCGATCAAGAAAGTTCCTTTGGTACAATTCCTGGTGAGTGGAGAAGGAATGGAAGCTCAGATGATCTGTTACCCATTACACGTATGTGTTCAAATAACTACTCAAGAAACGCCAAGCAAGTGCGAGATGATTATAAAGACTATTTTATGAAAGAAGGGGCAATAGACTGGCAATGGGCAACTGTAACAAGAGCCTGAAATAATGTTGTAAAGGCAAATTGTAACTTGTAAAAATTGTAAAATTTGAACATTCTTATAACTATATACATGTTAAATTATTGCATATATTTTGGTAAAAAATTTTTATAAATATATATATATAAATAACAAACTGTTGATAATAAATTAAGGGGGTGTTTACATGAGCCCATACAGGGAGGGCTGACCTTGCTGGGCAACATCCCACTTAAGTTAACACAATATTCAAATTTCTGTTGGTTATTTCTTAAGTTAGACTACACAACAATATTCAATTCTGTCTCATGTAAATGCAAGATGAAATCCAGCCCTACTGCTAGGGTTTGCTCTCCTTGTAGAGCTCATGTAAACACCCCTCAAGAAATTAAACTTTACAATACCTAAGCAACATCATCAAATTCTACTTCAAACAACAATTGACTGATCTTTATTTTAGCCAGCCTTCTTTTTTTATCAGGCAATCCTTTCATAATAGGTACAAGGCTTCGGCAATATAATGAATCTTCGTCGTCATCCTCTTCAGTCATTTTCTTGTACATGGCATCACTGTCAGTTAATTGCTTTAAAAGCATGAGTTCTACCACATCTCTATTCATCCTGTTTCCACTTCTGTTGGTTGAAAAGAGTTCAGAACTGAGGGGACGCTTGTGTGCCCTTGCAGCTTCTGTTGTCTGCATTCTTGTTGAAGTGGTGGGTACATCTTTGGTTGGAGTGCACCCACTTGAACTGCCTTCCACTGTTATAGTATCAGCAGGGGGGGACAAGATAGCATTTAGATTGCTTTCAGTTGGCCTATTTCCTACACAACCATACAGGAATGCCATTTGTTCAAAGTAACGGCACATTGGCAGGCAGGATGCAGTCGCTCCAGATCTTGTCATTTTTGACCTTTTGTCGAGGCACTTTTTTAGGTTGTCCTTCAGGTTCTTCAGCTGTCTTTGAAACAAATCAACTAAAATATAAAAAGTACAATAATATAAATATTATTGGGTACTTAAATTGGGTTTGGGTATTTAATATCAGTTCAGCTATCATGCATTTATGCAACACACATTGACAAAGTTAAAACATCTCAAGCCAAAAATATGGATAAAATACAGCTATAGATCACAAATTGGACTGAAACAACTGATATTCTATTAGTTATGCCTATATAATATATTAAGTTAATTTTACTATTTTACATTAAATTTAATTTATGATATAAAACCAAGACACAAAATACTGAAATACTTTATAGCTTTAATAAAGAAATATACTTCATTCTGTTTGTGTCTTTGTGAGCTTTATTAATTTTTAAAAATTGCTTGAAATTTTAGAGTCCAACCATAAAACAAAGTTTCCAGTTTCCTTACCATCTCTGTTAAGAATTTCTGATAATTTCTTCCAAGCGTTGGCCTTTGCTGTTCGGTCTTTATATGTGCTGAGACTTGTGTTCCAAAGACAAGATAGTGTTCGCACTTCTTCGAGGAAAAACTCCTTGTCAAATTCATTATTCTCCGTTTCTGGAGACTCTTCTGCACTGTCGCCTGTTTCTCCACTATCGTTTCGGCTTTTAGCTTGGCGTAAATTAAGCTCTTCCAGACATTGTACATCTATTTTCTCAAGCAAAAGACTACTTGTATCGTCCATGTTTTGAAAAAGAAATTTCGTCAATTCCTCTCTCGCTCCTTTTTCGCGCGAACAAAGTTGGACATGATCCTACTTTTTTCAGCGAGCGCGGCGCGATAATATTCCAGGAAAAAAGTCCCCGTTGACTGCAGTGCGCATGCTCATGACGAAAAAAGTCGCGTCGCGCGAAAAAAGTCGCCTAGTGGAAAACAGGCTTTAGTGTCATTATCTGTGAGTTCCATCAACGATCTGATGTGTTTGAAGTATTTACATGAGTTTATATATAAGCGTAAATCTCGGCATGAGCTTTCACGTATGAGATCATAGACAATTCAAAAGACAGGTCGGGACTGGAAACGCCAACCAAAGCACTTAGCACCGTGGTTAAGACCTGGTTTTAGTCGGCTTATTACGAAGATCAATGGTCTGACCTATGAATTATCTTGCAATTTTAAAAAATAAGTTGTGTGAAGTCATTGTTTATACTGTTTGTGTCATCAGCTGTTAGTTCCATCAACTGATATGTTTGAAGTGTTCACATGAGTTTATATAAGCGTAAATCTCTGCATGAGCTTTCACGTATGAGATTTACGCTCATATAAAATCATGTGAACACTTTGAACATATCAGATTGATGATGGAATTTTTGTGTGGCATAGAAATATTCAGTGGTTTCCGTAACTATAAACCTTACTTTGATTATCAATATCCATTAAACTAGACATGCATGTAATAAATACAACACTACTCTTCATGCTGTACTTTGACATGGAATATTACAGACCTAACTCCCATGGCCAACTATTTGTCATTAAAATTTTAATGATTGTTATCTCTTTATTGCTTAATGGGTAACTGTCTTAAGCTTAATAATTTTCTTGTATGATTGCATGGCGACTTTAGTAATTATAATAACTTGTAGGTACACCACGTAAGTATTAAATACTGCAAAGCTTTCGGTCCGTTAACCCGGACCTTCATCAGTGCAATTACTTGAATACACGTTTGCGCGTCACTTAAATATCATGTTAGTCGTGATTAGTTTGCTCGCGCTATTAATTAAACCGTTTCATTTAATTAAGTTCTAATCAATGCGCGCGCCCTAGACAAGTATTTGACTAAGAGACACCGAAAAGAGCACGCCACGTACTATTAAGTGGCTTTCCCTCTTGGACGATAGTTTGATGTTTATAAATTTCAATAGATTCTCTCATTTTACGAGAGACAGTAAACTTATCGTTTGCTAAAATGGTAGCATCGTTCCATTTAATGCGATGATCATAAGTCCACGCATGGTGAGCTACTGCAGACTTATCCAGTTTACCTTTCTCGCAGTTCGTCTTATGTTCTTTAAGACGTATTGAGAGATTTCTACCGGTTTCTCCAATGTAAACCAAACCACATTCACATGGAATGCGGTACACACCAGGTTTCTGTTGTTCATCGACGCCATCCTTGTGTGTGTAAAGAGCGCGAAACAATTTGTTATTGCTAGAATGGTAAACTTGTATTCCAACTTCTTTTAAAATCCTAACGATTTTATATGAAGCTGGGCCAATATATGGTAAACAGACAGAGGATAGATATTCCGTGTCTTGCCTCTGTCTTTGCTGTTCATTCATAGCATGTTCTATGAATTTCTTAGGATAACCATTCATGTGCAGAACATCCTTCAAATGCTTTAACTCTGAGTCAATGCTATTTGAATCACAAATTGTTTTGGCACGGTTGATTAATGTTTTGCATACTGATCTTTTAATGCTAGGATGGTGAAATGAAAAAGTTTATAGAAAACCAACACACACTGACAGATATCTGAATTATAGTTCATTTCACCATCCTAGCATTAAAAGATCAGTATGCAAAACATTAATCAACCGTGCCAAAACAATTTGTGATTCAAATAGCATTGACTCAGAGTTAAAGCATTTGAAGGATGTTCTGCACATGAATGGTTATCCTAAGAAATTCATAGAACATGCTATGAATGAACAGCAAA
>NW_021163666.1:0-29409 GCF_004324835.1 Dendronephthya gigantea | reverse complement strand
ATTTAGTCTACTTTATCCTTTCACGAAGTTCATAATAAAAAATAATTTTGGCGGGATTCGAAACATCGATTTAACACTTGGGAGAAAATTGTCTTTGCCACAAGACCACAAGTTCTTCGGGTGAACGGCTATGTTTATTTGATCTATTTTACCGTTCTTACAAAGTTCATAATGAAAAACGGTTATGGTAGGATTCGAACAATCGATTTAAAACTTGTGAGAAAATCGTCTTCGCCACTAGGCCACAAGGTCTTGTGCTGCACGGTTATGGTTTTTTAATTTACTTTATCCTTTTCACGAAGTTCATAATGAAAAACGGTTATGGTAGGATTCGTCCCATCGATTTAACACTTGGGAGACCATCGCCCTCGCCACTAGACAGCAAGATCTTGTGCTGAACGGTTATGGTTATTTAATTTACTTTATCCTTTGAACGAAGTTCATAATGAAAACGGTTATGGTAGGATTTGAACCATCGATTTAACACTTGGGAGACCATCGTCTTCGCCACTAGACCACAAGGTCTTGTGCTGGATTGCTATGGTTATTTAGTTTACTTTACCCTTTCCACGAAGTTCATAATGAAAAACGGTTATGGTAGGATTCGAACCATCGATTTACCACTTATGAGACCATTGTCCTCGCCACTAGACGCAAGATCTTGTGCTGAATGGCCATGGTTATTTAATCTACTTTATTCTTTTCACGAAGTTCATAATGAAAAAGGTCATGGCACGATTCGAACCATCGATTTAACACTTGGGAGAAAATCGTCTTCGCCACTAGACCACAAGGTCTTGTGCTGGATGACCCTAGTTATTCAGTCTACTTTATCCTTTCACGAAGTTCATAATAAAAATAGTTTTAGCAGGATTCGAAACATCGATTTACCACTTAAGAGACAGTTGTCTTAACCATTAGACTGCAAGGTCTTGTGCTGAACGGTCATGGTTATTTAACTTACTTTATTCTTTTCACGAAGTTCATAATGAAAAAGGTCATGGCAGGATTCTAACCATCGATTTACTATTTGATAGACGATTGTCTTCGGCACTAGACTGCAAGTTCTTGTGCTGAACAGTTATGGTTATTTAATTTATTTATCCTTTTCACGAAGTTCATAATGAAAACGGTTATGGTAGGATTCGAGCCATTGATTTAACACTTGGGAGACCATCGTCTTCGCCACTAGACCACAAGGTCTTGTACTTGATGGCCATGGTAATTTAGTTTACTTTACCCTTTTACGAAGTTCATAATAAAAATGGTTTTGGCAGGATTCGAAACATCGATTTACCACTTAAAAGACAGTTGTATTAACCATTAGACTGCAAGGTCTTCTGCTGAATGGCCATGGTTATATAGTTTACTTTATTCTTTTCACGAAGTTCATAATGAAGAAGGTCATGTCAGGATTCGAACCATCGATTTAGCACTTGGGAGACAATTGTCTTAGCCACTAGACTACAAGATCTTGTGCTGAATGGCCATGGTTATTTAATCTACTTTATTCTTTTCACGAAGTTCATAATGAAAAAGGTCATGGCACGATTCGAACCATCGATTTACCACTTGGGAGACAATTGTCTTACCCACTAGAATGCAAGATCTTGTGCTGAACGGCCATGGTTATTTAACTTACTTTATTCTTTTCACGAAGTTCATAATCAAAAAGGGTTATGGTAGGATTCGAACCATCGATTTAACACTTGGGAGACCATCGTCTTCGCCACTAGACCACAAGGTCTTGTGCTGGTTGACCCTGGTTATTTAGTCTAATTTATTCTTTCACGAAGTTCATAATAAAAAATATTTTTGGCGGGATTCGAAACATCGATTTAACACTTGGGAGAAAATTGTCTTTGCCACAAGACCACAATTTCTTCGGGTGAACGGCTATGTTTATTTGATCTATTTTACCGTTCTCACGAAGTTCATAATGAAAAACGGTTATGGTAGGATTCGAACCATCGATTTACCACTTATGAGACCATTGTCCTCGCCACTAGACGCAAGATCTTGTGCTGGATGGCCATGGTTATTTAGTTTACTTTATCCTTTTACGAAGTTCATAATGAAAACGGTTATGGTAGGATTCGAACCATCGATTTAACACTTCGGAGACCATCGTCTTCGCCACTAGACCACAAGGTCTTGTGCTGGATGACCCTGGTTATTTAGTCTACTTTATCCTTTCACGAAGTTCATAATAAAAAATAGTTTTGGCGGGATTCGAAACATCGATTTAACACTTGGGAGAAAATTGTCTTTGCCACAAGACCACAAGTTCTTCGGGTGAACGGCTATGTTTATTTGATCTATTTTACCGTTCTTACGAAGTTCATAATGAAAAACGGTTATGGTAGGATTCGAACCATCGATTTAACACTTGGGAGACCATCGTCTTCGCCACTAGACCACAAGTTCTTCGGGTGAACGGCTATGTTTATTTGATCTATTTTACCGTTCTTACAAAGTTCATAATGAAAAACGGTTATGGTAGGATTCGAACAATCGATTTAAAACTTGTGAGAAAATCGTCTTCGCCACTAGGCCACAAGGTCTTGTGCTGCACGGTTATGGTTTTTTAATTTACTTTATCCTTTTCACGAAGTTCATAATGAAAAACGGTTATGGTAGGATTCGTCCCATCGATTTAACACTTGGGAGACCATCGTCTTCGCCACTAGACCGTAAGGTCTTGTGCTGGATGACCCTGGTTATTTAGTCTGCTTTATCCTTTCACGAAGTTCATAATAAAAAATAGTTTTGGCAGGATTCGAAACATCGATTTAACATGCACTTGGGAGAAAATTGTCTTAGCCACCAGACCACAAGTTCTTTGCGTGAACGGCTATGTTTATTTGATCTACTTTATCGCTTTCACGAAATTCATAATGAAAAAAGGTTATGGTAGGATTCGAACCATCGATTTAACAGTTGGGAGACCATCGCCTTCGCCACTAGACCAAAAGGTCTTGTGCTGGATGGCTATGGTTATTTAGTTTACTTTACCCTTTGTACGAAGTTCATAATGAAAAACGGTTGTGGTAGGATTCGAACCATCGATTTACCACTTCTGAGACCATTGTCCTCGCCACTAGACTGCAAGATCTTGTGCTGGATGGCCATGGTTATTTAGTTTACTTTATCCTTTTACGAAGTTCACAATAAAAAATAGTTTTGGCAGGATTCCAAATATCGATTTAAAACTTTGGAGAAAATTGTCTTGGCCACTAGACCACAAGTACTTCGGGGAACGGCTATGTTTATTTGATCTACTTTATCGTTTTCACGAAGATCATAATGAAAAAACGGTTATGGTAGGATTCGAACCATCGATTTAACACATGGGAGACCATCGTCTTCGCCACTAGACCAAAAGGTCTTGTGCTGGATGCCCATGGTTATTTAGTTTACTTCATTCTTTTCATGAAGTTCATAATGAAAAATGGTTTTGGCAGGATTCGAAACATCGATTTACTACTTAGGAGACAGTTGTCTTAGCCACTAGTCTGCAAGGTCTTGTGCTGAACGGCCATGGTTATTTAGTTTACTTTATTCTTTTCACGAAGTTCATAATGAAAAAAGGTGATGGCAGGATTCGAACCATCGATTTAACACTTGGGAGACAATTGCATTAGCCACTAGACTACAAGATCTTATGGGGAATGGCCATGGTTATTTAATTACTGTATTTCTTTTGACGAAGTTTATAATGAAAATCGGTTATGGTAGGATTCGAACCATCGATTTACCGCATGGGAGACAATTGTCTTCTCCAATCGACTACAAGTACTTGTGCTGAACGGCCATGTTCATTTAATTTACTTTATCCTTTTCACAGATTTATAATGAAACACGGTTATGGTAGGATTCGAGCAATCGATTTGCCACTTGGGAGACCATTTCAGTTTGACAACCTTCAATCCAGCTGTTTTTGTAGCATTCTAGTAAAATTTTGTATGTTCCTTCACAGGCAGCTAGTGATCTAGAATAAAAATAACCAATGATTCAATATTTTGTCCACCACCACCCAAGGTGTGTGTACATAGCTTTTACTAGTAAACAACTCTAATATGTCTTTCCCTGAACAAGTAAAGTTGTCGGGTTTAAATAGAACTAAACACACTTACAATGATTTCACAACTTCTTTTTCTTCTCGTTCCCGTTTGCTTCTATCCGATTCGTTAAACAAGTTTTTAAAGAAATTCTCTAAAGCTGATAACGTGATGTTATCATTGAATCACCATCTTTTGGTGTATGGAAATGAATATTGTGTTTTCGTACTGCTTAATTCACGACCAATATGTCGGTTGGTCGGCAGCTCTATATATTTTTTATGATATTTATTTCATCTAACGAGTTTCGTACATCTCGACCAATTAATATGGCATTTAAGAGTACTAATTGCACGGATTTGGATGGATTGGCTGCGGATGGCATAACCTTGAGTATTTGTGGAGATATTGCTTTTCGATGTCGGGTCAACATACAACGAGTTGGTTTTGAATCTAAATACAAAGTCTCATTTGCGATTGCTAAAGAAACGAAACATGGATTTGTTAGTCTAGTCCTGTGTACGAAGCCTTCAAGCAGGATCTAACAATGTGTGTGGATGTTTCGCCTAATCCTGGTCCTCAATCTTTTGATAATAATTAGTCGGATGAGATGTCTCAACATCGAAAGCAGTTACGTTTGATGAACACGTTTCGACCCGCTAATAATCCTGAGGAGCTTAGTTCAATGCTTGGGCAGTTGAATCTACAGAAAGGTTGGTTGTTCCATATGACCTATAGGAATATTTGCTATAATACCTACTTTGCAAACACCACCGCCACACTATACAATCACTATCATCCTGCAAATCATCAGGAAGCTATCCCTGTTAGAATCACGGACCGTGTCCCAAAGCCTGTAAATATATATGGCAGAAATTATATTAAGAGAATCAATCTCATCAATATTCCTTTATCAGGCATTGCCAACACTCCTGATACAGCTGTTACTCAGCTTTGTTCTTTTGGTCTTCTCAACTGACGGTCTATTCGGAACAAAGCGAATTTAGTCAAAGACTATGTGGTTGAGAATGAATTTGATATATTTGCGATTACAGAAACCTGGCTTCACCCTGACAAATTTGATCATATATCTTTTGGGAATTTCACCCCGAAGGGCTACTCCTTTAACAATATCTCGAGACAACAAGGTAGAGGGGGAGGCATTGGTATACTATACAACAACACTTTAAAAGTCAAGCTGGACTCGGCGAAAATGTTCTCACATATTAAGTCTTTCGAAGTGATGGGTATGCAAATCAATGTGTCATCTCAAATTCTAAATATAATCGTATTATATCGACCTCCAGGTAGACGATAAGTTGGAATTAACAACAAAAAAAATTCTCAATCTTGTTGATTCTTTTAATCTCGAACAACGTGTACAACAACCAACACACTTTGCTGGTCACACGTTAGACCTTATCTTGTCTCGCCATGAGGAAAATATTGTTCAATCTATTGACGTTCATGATCCATCTTTATCTGACCATTACACGGTTACATATGAACTCAATTTTAAAAAACCATTGTTTCAGAGAAGGGTCGTGGAGTCACGTAAAATTAAAGCAATCAATATGGACTCGTTCCTTAATGAAATTAGGCTATCTCCGATTAACACTGGGAACACGGCTGATATAAGTGCGAAAGTCAACCAATACAACTCGGAGCTGCCCAAAATTCTGGATCATCATGTACCACTTATTTCCAGAGAGATAATTATTCGTCCAGCTGCACCTTGGTACACTGAACAAATTAAAAACGAAAAACGTATCAGAAGGAAACTCGAGCGGGTATGGCGTAAGTCAAGACAATCCTGTGATCGTCTAAAATACAGTCAGCAATGTCGCCGTGTCAGTGAGCTATTATAGAAAAGTCGTACTCGTTATTATTCTGAAATTGTTAGAGATAATGGGAGTGACCAAAAGAAATTATTTAAAACCGTTGGAAAGTTACTACATTATACCCCTGATTCTCAATATCCTGTGTGCCAATCTGATGAGAATCTAGCTAACAATTTTATGACTTTCTTTGAGGACAAAATTAATAAAATATATGAAGATCTAACGGAAGCCACTTAGCTAAATAAAATGTCGTTGTTTGCAGCTAAATGAAATGTCGTTGTTTGCAGTAATCCTCAGTTATTCTCCTGGTTTCTCATCGTTCCCAGTCTCTTCATCCTTACTGCGAAAACTGGTTTGAAAATATTAAAGATTTGGTGGAGAAATACTTCAAGTGTGTGGTCTTCTTTTTTCTTTATATTTTGTTATGTAAAAATGTAATATTTTGGTATGTTGATTTTTGTTTAAGTTCGTGATGTATTTCTATGTAGCCTCAGTCTTATCCTAATGGGAATTTTTTTTTAGATGTGAAGAGAGGACGGCCAACCGAATTAAAGCTCTAAATGTGCTTTGTAACATATTAGGAACGTTATCTCCACTATATGAGGTATAAAATTTTAGTACTTTGAATAAATTTTAGTCCATTTTTCTAGACATTAGCGATATTATGAATCTTTTTCTAGTTTTATAACTCCTTGTTTTTTACAGGAAGAAATACTTGAGAATTCAGTGTTGCCACATTTAGACCACATTGTCAAAGATCGGGATATTTCTGTGCGGATCCGAGCTGTCCAGCTTCTGGTCGATGTTATTGAATCCTCTGATTCACCGAAAGTTTGCGATGTTTTGCATATAATCGAGAAGGTACTCAATACAATCGTTTTCAGACGGTTTCATTTCTCCACTCCAATTTCCCTCTTCATTCGTGATGAGCTGATACTGTACTTCAATAAAAACTCTTTCTTATCAGTGAAAGCTTCCTGACCTGAACCTAACTATATATCCGCAAATTGGATCGTTTTACACGGGGGTCGTGAATGCAAACGCATCAATGAAGTAAAAGGATATATATTTCATTTATCAATTCCAGATTGCCACTGTCCAGTTGATCCTCTCAAACGATACGTTAAGCCGTCATGTAAAGAACATGTAAGGTAATTATAGAGACTGCAAGGTATATGTAGGAACATCTAGAGACATAAAATTACATCTAATCACTGTAATTTGTCTTTGTTGCTGCAGCCTCAGGATGAAACAGCATAGAAAGACATCAAGGAGGCTGTATTAGGATTAGTACGCTTGTTCAAGGTAATGAAGGACATGCAGAGATTGTCCACACATATTCGTTCATTGTGATGAAGTTATTTTCGTGAACAAAAATAAGTGTAATTTAATGCCACACTTGCTTCTCTTTCAGTAATTTCATTCTATTTTTGCAGATGAAATTGTTTCGTAAACCTCAAGAACGAGCCGAACGAATATTCAATATATTAGTGTACCACATAAAAACTCATTATGACAATGGCTATCGGACGTATAGTGCATCGGAAATACGGCTTTCGGTAAGGCAAATTCAATTCTATTTCTCGCGATTTTTCTATGATGTCTCACATTGTGTTTTCTTAAAGATTCTTCAATGTTTCCTCAGTTGCGAGCTGACAACGTCTAGGCCTTGTGCAAGACAAAAGTAGAAAAGTTTAATTCACTTCGTATTTTGTTTGTTCTGAAAGAAAATGTTGGTTAATGACGATAGTGCCACGTATGTCAGGTATTCTGCTTCCAAAATTCCTTTTCTTGTTTGCGTAATACATTCTCATTTTTGTTTTAGTTCTGCAGAAGATAAGACAAACGGGATTGTTTCACTGCCTTACAGCGAGGCGATGAATGTTATTCTTGTGTGCTTACAACAGGTAAACTTTTCTATCATAATATATCATCTGGCATTAAGTTTCGATTGAAGTTCAACTTTCTTCATTTTCTAGGAATTGGAATGGGAGGTGTTGGATGTTCTTCTGAGGAACTTTCCAGAGGCAGTGCAAGATAAAAACTTGATACTTTCTGGAAAGCAATATTTACGTTCAATATCTACAGTCTTCTCTAAAATGGGAAGGGAAGTGAAGTTGTGTACTTTTCACACCAAAATCATGAACTAAAAATTTTACTTTGCATTCAGGTTTCAAATTACGATTTTCTTCCTGGATTATTTCGTGTTCCTAACGATATGCGCCGACCTCATTTGTACGCTAGAATTTTTCCAGTACGGTTCTTATCAATCAGTTTTTTGCATATATCATAATATCTTACCATAATTATACCAAAACCATACCATACCATAACCATACCATATCATATAATCATATCATATAATCATATCATATAATCATATCATATAATCATATCATATAATCATATCATACCATAACTAACCATAACTAAATCATACCATACGATAACCATATCTTACCATAATAATATCACACCATACCATACCATAACGAAATCATACCATACCATAACCATGCATATCATACCATAATTATATCATACCATACTAATGATTTAATTGGATATTTTATTGTAACACGTGCAGGTATTAACGGAGCTGTGTACGTACCACATTTTTATTGGTCAAGATGAACAGGTAAGAATCTGCGTGACTTTATTTTCAGCGGTTGTCTGTTCTTGCTTAAACGTTGTTATATATTTCGTCTAGTGTTGTCTGATGCGTACTTGGTTGTTCATTTCGCGACGTTAAGCGTATCTTGTCTCACCGTATGTATGTTAGAAATGCCTTCAGTTATGGCAAGGTATAGCTACCTAAAATAGTCTGGAATTTGAGACGTTTTTTTATTTCCATTAGCACTTTGTAAGAATGAAGTTGATTTAAGTAGTTGCAGCGTTTTAGAAGTTTATTTCTTTGGAGATATTTGAAATCGTGCCTTGATAATGTGCTCAGTGAATTTACAGAAACGTTTTTCAATAAACTCCAGCCTAAACGTAACGTCTCTTGTGATGCGAGATACTCCTTCACAAATATATGATTTTTTAAGTAATAATTACTAAATTTTCTGTCCTTAGACTGCTCCCACAATATCTGGAAAAGTTTACTAAACTTTCGCCAACGTCTCAAGTTGCCATACCACTGCTAGAATTTCCCTCTGGTATGTTTCTTGAAGTTACGTAAATTATGAAATCTGTTACAAAATATCAATGTACCCCCTAAAGAGAGCTAGGTTGTGTAAACACACAATCGTATTCGGCGAAAAGTTGGTAACATTCTTTTAAATCGTTTAAATCGCATTGTAACAGCTTTGTGCTTATTACAAATACTTCACAGCGATCCAGTTGAAACAAGTCTTTGGAATATGTTTGCCTTACACAGAATCATCGAAGTTGGCTCAACGCGATAACATCTGAAACTTTTTATTATTGGTTTTGTCAAAATGATTAAAATATAAACGAACTGATATGTTTCACCTTAGATACTCTCAATACACTGTAGCTCTTGCTGATAATGTCATTTCATCCTGGTTTGTCAACTGTCCGCTATTGTTAAGAAAACAATTCGTGCCATTATCACGAAAGTAAGTCCACATGTCATTCTATTGCCAGGGGGATTGCTTGCTGAATTTTCAATAGATATATTTGCAAGAGCGACCAAGTTTTAATATTCTTCTAGTGAAAGCTCTTAGGAACGTATTTGTCATTTCCAGGCTTCTTCAACTGATAGAAAAACTCGTGCAGATGATTCTAGCCAGGTGCCAAACACAAAATTCGATACCAAAGCATCTGACCTTCTTACCCGCGATTTAAAGCCCACTGGTACCGTAGGCTCAGTACAGAAATCTTGTGACTCAAACATCTTGTGACGACCAGCGGTGTGAAAGACTGAGATTTATGAAAGTTTAATTCCAAAACAACTCTTTGGTAAGGTCAACGATGGGTCAAACCTGTTCAATGTTTCGGTTGGGCATTCCGTTGGCGGAATGTCAAATTGATATTGTTGTATTTCAGATGATTTATCGGCCGAACTCATTAAAGAAGGAGCCAGAAAACGCCTTGAAACTACAACAGAACTTCTTAGCAAGAGCACAGACAGCGTACATTGATTGTAGATCTTGTCAAAGATCGCCTCGCATCGTGTAGAGAAGATGAGGAAACTAATATTGAAGATACCCGGGATGATGTTGAAATGAAGAAAACCGAATTCAAGGAGTCAGGTTTGTAATGTTAAAACAGATCGGCCATTGTTCGCGCATTTACGAAATGAACAAATTATCTGCCAACATTTTAGACAGCGCAGAACAAAAGATGCTGCTTACAGAACACGGCAGATCTTCACCCTCGTCGATTTTATTACAAGATTCCGGTCAAAAGTTGAATCTTGGTTCGGCATTTGTTCAACGAACTCGATATTTGAGTCGTAGTCCGAGATATGGACCAAGCGCTTTTATGGTAAGAATTTCTCTTCAAACTCGCTTTGCATGAAATTTATTTCGTGCAAGAACATTCACTATCCATCCCTTATATTGCTACTAACATGACTGGCAGGGGAAGCAGAAAAGAAAGAGATCTTTGATTTAGACTAGCTTTTTCATTTTACAATCGTTTCAGATTGATGTCGTACCAGATTCCAAAGACACTGTTTTACACAAGGAAGAAACTGAAGGCAAGCGAAATTACCTTTGCAATATGGAGGAAATATATATTATAATATGACTATATTTACCTATTTTTCTTTCACAGGGAACAGTCAAGGCTTATTAACTCGTGAAGAGTTTCAAAAGGTAGCAATTTTAAGATCACGAATCATCATCGTGCATTAATCTCAACATCTGTTTAATTTTAGCCTGTTCCTGGTAAATCCCTTCTGGATGCAAGTCCTTTGAAAACTTTTTTGAGTTAAGACGAGGATAAACTTAATGAATCCGTAAGTCAAGTAATAATAATGATAAATTGGTCTTATACGGATTATTAAATACTGAGCATTATAAACCGGTAAACTTAGAAACCGGTAATCTCAATTTTGCACTTCGAATTACGTAATTTAATCCTTGTGGTTGAAGGTGAGGACTTGCAACGTTACTTATTTATTACAGGGTGACGATAGCGTGGGGAATTCAGGGGTCGGTAGACTTAGGAAAAGACACTCGTAATATAATAGATTTTACAAAATATATCCTTAGGTTTTCCTATGAGTTACAATAAAACCTTTACAATTGTTCATTGATGAGCTCAGAATGTTTCGTTATCACGTGGCCTATGCACGACTCTTAATAATCTGTTGTAACCACCTGCTGTACTGGTACGATTATTATCACATTTTGTTTGAGCTTTACATACCCGGGGAAAACACTCAGCCACGTCGAGGTTATTAGCTAATTCCTACAGCTTGTCGTAGTATTCATTGTGGAATAAATCTACAGAGGCACGTAGTTTTGCCATTTCATCCTTTAAAAGATTAATCTGTTTTATTGATTCCGCAATATCGATTTTTTTTTCTTCTTTAATTGGACCGTCAATGACAAAGTATGATCCAGAACATGTTGGGTGATAATGAGAGCAGCCATAAATTCAAATTTCTCCACGTTGCGAAAATGAGACTGTGCGTCACTAGCTAATCTAGGAAATGGCCCTTCCTGCGATCCTCCAAACTGCATAAAATTGAGTGTTTCGTAGATAACTTTGAATGCATCCAAACAACCATCGCGGGATCTTATTCGTTCTACCCATCGTGTCGTGGAAGGCTTTGCGAGCTTGTTACGGGTTAAACCAAACTCTTTCATCTTTTTACTTAGATACTGTGAGCGGATAGGGAAACTGATAAAAAAGCTGGCGATATTTTGTGCCTGACTCAACATATTTTTCACTGGAAGAATTGAACACGCTTTGGCAACAATAAGGTTTAAACGATGACTGGAGTAATGAACATGCAACGCCTTCGGGTTTTTCTCTAATATTCTCCCAGAAATACCTTTTACCTGGCTGGACACAGCACTAGCACCGTCATATCCCAGGCCTCGACAATTTTGAAGGGAAGCCCGACATCTTGAAGTGTACTTTGACTAATGAACGGAATCAAATCCAAAGGCGAAACAGTTCGGTATACAAATGAAAATGTTCTTGAATCATGTAAAACTTCAAATTTATTCAAGGTATGTTATATAATTAATAATGCATAATATATTTTCGAAATATTATAAATTTGAACTTAAAATCAGTGTCTACCGTCTACTTTTTTGCATATTATAAAAGTAGCAAGCAAATTCAAATGACCATAAACCCGGCATTATTTTAGAATTCGAAATTTTGACAGGATATAATTTTGTAGTTTTGATAGTTTATACACCCCAACAGCCAAACAATTTTATGATACTTATCCCTATATTGATCATTAAACCCTATAGAATGTATTAAATTATCCAGAAAGTATAAGCTTGGAGTTATCATTAAAAAGTGCCTTGCACCAGGTGAACTATATTTATTCAAATCTATTTACTAATTATTGTATTTTACTAATTTTGTATATACTCATGTGTATGTTATAGTGATAATAATATAACAATAGAGTTGATGTTCGCGGTCATAAATGTGTTTTTGGCCCGACTTCGAACTCATTTTAGCCCGAGCGTAGCGAGGGTTAAAATGTGTTCCGCGAGGAGGGCCAAAAACACATTTATGCCCGCGAACATCAACTCTATTACTATAATATATAATAAACTATAAACTATTATTACTATAATATATGTTCAACATCGTCAGCCTTCATCCCCTTAGCTCAGTAAGTCATGCGACATTCCATGTCAGTTCCAGTAATTCATCTCAGACCTTGAAAGAAAAAAAACAAACATTCCAAACACTCCAAACACTCCAAACACTCCATGTCTTCTGACCTGGATTCAAGTTTACTGCTTTTATCATCTTTTTTATTTCACGTTTCCATTTTGAACATGTCCAATTGCAAAAAAGTATCCAGCCGACTTAAAATAGTTTTATTTTTGCAGTTACTTTCCAGAATATACCGTTTGGTTAAGACTTGTGTATTATAGTATATCATAGTTTTAAAACTTCTTTTTCTGTCAGATATTTTCAATAATTAGCTATCGAGACCATCCTCAGTTGTTCGGGCTGGAATACACAAGCGGTCAGCTGAGAAATTACTCGTCTTCCGACAGGTAGTTTAAAAAAGCAGATTTTGTATGAAGCTATATAAAATATTTCTTGTTCTGAATGTTTGTATTTCACTCAATCTAGGGATATATCATTGGCTGGTTAGCTACACGGGGTTAGAGGCAGTGGAAATGGAGATGTTTGTGTAAAAACGACCCCAACGAAGAGACGGTACTGTACGCTTTTTCATAGATGATTGAGCGAAAATTATGGTCAAAATTTTCCTGATTAAAATCTCGCACTGCTATGATTGCCGTAAATACGAACCCTCATTTCATTCTCCTCCTGACGTATGGGATCTCATATAACACACAAACAATTACACTTCTCGTCAGGTATTCCTATTAGTCAGTCCAATACATCACATACAGCAAAAGAAGAATTGTTTTCTTAAGATGATATATTTTTCAAGGTTATCGTTGGGGTCCATTGTATAACGTTGTTGACGAAGAAGTAGAAAGCAGTCATTTAAAATTCCTCGCTGCGTCTCCAGGTGAAATATTTCTCTTTTTATTTCACTTTAAATTTTTGAAATATCTCCAAAAGCTTATATTGTCTTATTACTGGTTCCTTGCAGGAAATTTAACCGAAGATGTGTAGAGATTTAACTGCAATATTTCCTACAGCGGTCTACTTCATGCAGTCACCCAAGACGTAAGTTGACAATTTCTTATTTTGTACTTTTCTGCAGACAAAATCCTGTTTAGAGAATATTATTGCATTTTTACTGAGTTTTAATGTTCTGTCAAAATCTGGATTAAGGCTGTTTTCCACTCACGTGTTTTTCATACGCACGTTAGTTTTCTGCTTATTTTAGTATGCATTAGTTGACCTAGATTTACAACAATAATCGTTATAAAGGAAGCGAGAATAATTTAAATTGGCAGATTGAAGCTTATTATAATCATAACCATGTACGCACGGACTCGAGTTTACTTGATAGTCGATAGCGTCGACAGCAAATGACATTGAAACGTTTGTATGGATATTTCGAAGTCCTGACAGTATAATTAATATCCCGTAGGTTATTTCAAGCAAATATTTGACTAGCGACGTCGAACAAGGCCAGTTAACCGCGTCGTGGATCGTAAACTGACCTCAATACAGAAAGTGGGGACAAAATAGCCAAAATACAAAACATTTTGTTCTAGGCCTCTCAGTTCCCGCCTCGCCGCGTATAAGGAACGTTAAGAGGCCTAGGGACTACGCTGCGGTAACTCTGGTTGCTGAGTTGACTGGGTCCGAATCCATGAAATGGTAGATTTGAATTTTTCTCGCCAGAAGTACGGCTGGAATATTAAGTCTTTTAAACTCCAATATATATTTCAAACGATTTTAAATATTTTGTAAGGACTTTTCCCGGAGAATAAAGAAAGACTTATCATTAATGCCATCACAATGCTCATTGCTCACGAAGGTACTGTATATCTTTGCCAATAAATATATTTAGTGTTCACCCCTAAAATATACATATTCTGACTGCTATTACCTTCACAGGTATTCAATATATACATAAAATAGTTAAAATGTTTCGTCTATTTGCAGGAGACCAAAACAAAATATCAGATAAAGATCTCGAAGCACTGTTTCACGCTTTGAGACATTAGGTTGGATCCAAAGCAGGTTTCACAACGCTCACTAGGTGAGAAACGTTTATCTTTAACCACAACACACGCTGTTTACTCAACCAGCTCACTTTCTCTAGACCGTGTTTCTGTTTTGTTTTTACAGCTTCTATGAGAAGGTTGGTGTGAAAACTGTGAAAGCTTTGAAGAGGAATAATGAAGCCGTGACTCACGCCGCTGTCGACATACTGTGTGCTCTGATGCAGGTAAAGAGAGGGCTTTCCTTTAAGCGGCCAAAATGGTCAGACCGGTCATATTTAAATTTAAAATAGAGTATTTCGTTAAGAATATAGTTGCGAAATTTCCGAGCTAGACAGATGCAAGTAACGATATACTTGAACGCAGAGTTCTTGAAACACTCTAAAATACCAGTAATCTGTCTGTACCGAGATCAACAATAGGACCGGTCTGGCCGTTTTTTCCGTATAAAGGAAAGCGCCAACACTTTAACGATGAATTTCCTGGTAATATGTTGCCAAATCTGTCACTGTCATTAGTGTTACCCCTTTAACTTGCAATCCACATAAACTCAGCCAACTTTGAAATCTGAATGTTAACAGGATCCAATTTTATCGAAACCAATTCTGTTTTTTTATATAGCCAACGCACGATAACTATGACATTCGACAAGAACAGATAAACAAAAGCTCTTTGTTATCCTCTGAAAAATTTCTAAGCAGTTTGTTGGAAATTCTCACGATAAATGTTGTAAGATGTGCGGTGTTGGTTGCCTATAATCTATGCTGAACCCTTGCATTTTATTTTTCCATCCCTCTTGTATGTATATAGCTTTGTTTTGGAAGAGAAATTCCCTTGCAAAACCCAGCAAGTGATTCGTAGCAACTGCCTTTCTAATTTGAACTACCTTTCTAACTAAACACAAGAAATAGATTAACCATGAAAACTTTTCTTCTATATTCGTTCTACTGGGGTTTTAGTTATAAGTGGATTGCTTGATTTTCTGACGTTTGCTCTGTGTCCTCCTTACAGGTTTGTTCTAGTTGCTTTGCAATATATTAAAATAATACGGGGGTGAAGTTGAACATTCATGTTAAACTAATAGTAAGGTGTGATTGCTTCCAATATTTTGAATCAACTCATGTAGTCTGTTACAATAAATCGACTATTGCATATTCCTCTTAGTGAGACAACAGATGATGAACAGTTTGGGAAATTACTGGAGAAAGTTGCAGGTATGCTACAAAGAAATTTGAGGAACTTTTCATTCAACTTGTCTTCTTGGTAGTTTATGGCTCTTTGACTGAGGTTGAGAGTTGATTAAATAGCCTTTCTCTCTTTACCTTTTTGGTGAAGTTTACCACGTCCACTAGCTTGACCCATGCATAGGAGCAACTCATGAAGTCTGTTATTTGTTTGTCTAGAAATGGGTCATTGCATTTATCGATTGTTCCAGGTAGGTTTACGACAAAACTAAATAATAGTACCAATTTTACCATTTCTTCGCTTATGTATGTTTTACTATTGCCCCGCTAATGGTTCTTACCAATCGTGGTTTTGAATTCGTTCCTCAACAATTTCAGCATCCGTCGACAACAATTGTGAAAGGTGCTGGCATGGTTCTGAAGGCGATAATCGAGGTACGTTTTATTCATTCATTCATCCATTGAGAATTTTCTGCCTTTGACGAACGTCATTTATAACGCTCTGCATTTTTTTAGCCGTGATGAATGTACATATTAGTTCAGTTGATATTTAAGAGGTTTTAAAGGGTCTTAATTTTGAGAGGTATTATACACACTTCAAATCAAGCCAGGAACAGATGACGGAAAAATGAGTGAACTATAGATCCTCCGGCAGGAATCGAACCTACGCTTTTGCGATGCCGGTGCAATGCTCTTGTCACTGAGGACGTACAGTTGACTCATTTTTCCATCAACTGTTCCCTGCTTGAATTTGAAGTGCGTATAATACCACTCGAAATTAAGACCCTTTAAAACCTCAAGAATATTCCTGCATCGTGTGAAGTGCCTAAAATCATCTGTTAATATTTAGTTAGAACTTCACTTTAGGAAGCTGATGAAGAAACCGCGGCAAAAATACAAGTTCTGGCGCTTGCCGAGGGCGCTCTACCAAAACGCTTACGCATGGCCATGTTTACGCAAAGCACTGATAGACGTTCGCTATTGAACAGGTGCGAATTAGTGTGATAAATTAACAAATTGTTGCAGAGGTATAGCCTCTATTCCATCCGCAGGACCTGAGTTGTATTTTAGCAACATTCTCAGATTCATCTTAAAACTTGTGATTTTATAATCCTCTATATACTAGCCATCTGTAAATAGTTCAATTGAGACTAACAAGCATACTCCATAAGTAATTTATAATCATTATTGTTGGCATAGCATCATCCAACAGCAATGGCATTACTTGCGAGAATAATGTTCGTATTAAAGTAGTTATAGTTTTTAATGTCTAAAATATACAAGAAAGTTTAAATGCGAGATTTCCTGTTCATAATTTTTGGTTCATAAACAATTATGTAATAAATTTGAATACGATTTTCACAGCCTGCTGGTTTGCTCTATTACCTTGAAAGCCCTGACGAAGTAAGAAATCTTTGAAAACTTTTTTGCGAGGGCCATTATTTACATAAACCCATTGAGGTGATTCTGACTAACCAATCGTATTCATGACTAAGTGGTATCAACTGCTTTGGTAACTAAACTCCATCATTCATCCTTAAACTGTGCCAACTGCCCCACTGAGGAAATAATTAAATGGTAATTCATTCAGAAGTGTAAAACCTTTTTGTAAAGAAACAATTTTGTTGGAAAGTTTTTATCTTTCCTTCAGCCACCAGAGACTGAAGAAGATCGTTTATCAATTCGTGACAATGTAAAGCTTGCAGAAGTACGTTTTAAATCAACAATCGTGTTCCAAAATTTCATAATGCATGCTTGCATGTACGTATAAGCCTGTTATTTCACGTGCTATACTTGTGTCTTAGAGCTCTGGAAAAACGAGGGGAACGTTGAGGAATCAACTTGAAGGATATCTCTCGCATTGGAGGACAAAAATAGGATTCAAATCCAGGAAAAATGTGAGAATTTAAATCCAGTTTTTTTATTAAAAGTAAGTGTTCATATTAAGAAAATGGGAAAATGTTCTAGTCGTTTGAAAGATGAAAAAGCAATGATATTTAAGCGGATCTTTTTTACAGATTCAGTCAAGATCTGACAGCGTACAACCTGATTTGGAATTACAAGGTGAGTCTCGAAGTTAAGGTTAGTTTCCGTTGAAAATATAGGAAATGGAAATGTAATGGAGGATTTCTTGTCGCTATGAGTATAACAAGACAAATTCAATAGTCCTGACCTCTTTCTCTAAACTGTTCTCGTAAAAGAGTATGAAACAATTTCTATGTTTTCAATGTGACAGACGCGAGAGGAACTTCTGGGGCACTCGAATCTGATTTGCACGCATTTGCAATGGAAAAAGATCTGAGTGGAAACTACGTGTCTTTTGGAATCACCTTTAGTTTGAAGTCCTGTATGAATGTTTAGCTGATGAACTGAAATAGGTTAGTGATAAGCCTAACTGCTCTAGCTTTTTAACAGTTCTTCATAAAGCGTCCCCCCCTTATTCCTCGATAGGAATCAAACTCAGTAACGTATCTCTGCTATCAGGTGACTATTATTTGAGAGTCTTGTTGGAACAAAACGACGAGGAGACGCCGATAACAAATGTGTGAGTCCACGACATTTATCTATCAGGGTTTGCAAATATTCAAACTACTTTCCATGTGCTTTTCTGTCTGGCTTCCCCCTATTCTCTATATTGCTGCACAGTTCACGCAATGTTATTTGTCCTGCAGAATGTAGTAGAGAAGTATAGAATCATGGATGAAACCATTCAAGATTCGATCGACTTTTCTATTTTGTTTTCAGGCTCGAGTTGTCTAACGATCTGTATCACTGATTCCTATTGACAACTAAACCAACTATGAAAGCAATGTGCCTTCAGGTGAGGATGTCGTTTAGCGCGAATGTAGCCATGTGTAGCCTTCGAAGAATGAATTAAACAAATTGGAATATTTCATTCACAGGCGATGACTAAAGTTTATGGAAAATATCACGAAGAGATTGGAGCTTTTAATGACACCAAGCTAAGGATCATCTGTTATTGATCCAGTGTTACTGCAGAAGCCTGAACTAAACTAACTTTATTCATACTGTTTCGTATTTTTAGCATTTACATGAAAATGGCATCACTAACAGGGATTGGAAGGTAAGCACGCCCTAATTTATTTATCACTACTGTCTTTATATCCTAAACTTTAACGACCATAATTTAACTTTTTCTTCTTTAGCCAGAAAATGTTTTATTGTGTTCCTCGTATGATGAAACGCTTATAAAGGTGTGTGTCGGTTGTGTATTGAACTTGTGTTTAAATTGCCCTTTAAATTGTCTTTGAAGAAACCATTCGATGTGACCATTGCCAGCAAATCCTGGAAGTCACTATAATCTCAATTCCGAGTTTTGTCCGTGATTTCGTTTTACGAAAGCAGAGCGCATTCTGCAAACGTTTTAGGTTCAGTTATTTCTCATTGTTACAGATCTCAATGATAACAATTAATTTTTTAGATCAGAATTCCTATATGGAAACACTCTGTGGTACACCAAGTTACCTCGCTACCAAAATGTTAATCCCGTAGCCTGAAGAACGATCCTACAAGAAATCGTGTGACTGCTGGAGCCTGGGAGTTATACTATATGTTTGGTATGCCATATACTTCAGTTTACTCAAATTCACGTAGTGAACACGATTTGTAATGAAGCTGGAGGTAGCTTAACCTCATTTCAAAATTGGAGTACGTCAATGAAAAGTTAACGTCTTTTAGACTTTCCGGATCTTCTTTATTTTCAAAGCAGGCAAATAACCCATTGGAGAAACAAGTCAAAGAAGGGTCGTATAAATTTCCGAACAACCTCTGGAAGAATGTTAGCAGTGAAGCTAAGGATCTTATAACAAAACTGCTTACTGTTGGTCACAGAAAATGCATCACGGTTTCAGAAGCTCTGGAACATCCTTGGATGAAGGTGATGATGAAATTACTAACCGCCTTATAACACCCCGCATCTAAGATTTTTCAAAATCGGCTGACCTTTTTCGTCTGAAGTCCCAGCTTTTTCGAATTGTTAGAATTAGTTTGGTTGAAGTTTAGAACTGATACAGCTATCCAGCATAAATAAAGTCAGTTTAGTTCAGGTTTCCTCCTGTAGTAACACTGCATCAATACGGGATGACCCCTACTGGACCTCCATGAAGGACAATTTAGAACTGATAGAACTATACGGTATAAATAAAATTAGTTCAGTTAGGAGAGAAAGCTTTTAAAAGTGTTAGATTGATCCACGATTTAACAAGTTTTTTGTCTTTTGTAGGATAAAGAAATGATAGAAAAAGCAGAAAAAATGATAAACCGACCGTGGATGGAAGATCAATGTCTCCGCCCTTATAAAAGGTATGTTGAAAACTACGATACTTGTCCCGTTCTTCCGTCCAATGACCCTTATTTTCAACTCGCAATTGCAATGAAACATTACATGTTTGCAAGTTACATCGAAATTTAACTAGCTTTCCGAAACAATCTCAAGGCGCTGTTACACTACGCAACTTTCCTTGCAAATTGCAAAACCATTCTACTCCTGAGGCATCTAAAGTTGTCAAATACGAACATCTATTACGATCTGCTAACGTTTCCTTAGTATTTCGAACACTCTTTACAAATTAACATCCTTCGGAGTTATAATTGCATTGCAAGTTGTAAGGAAAATTGCATATTGTATTGTAGCGCCTTCAGTAAAGTTGAAAACTCACCGTGGAATGAAACATTGCATGTCGGCAAGTTAAAAGGCAGAAAATAACTGTCACCGTACATGGTGAAGACTGGCCGACGGTCACGTTCAGCAGACGAGGCTCTGCGAGCAAATAAAATACTCAGTGGCGTAGCCAGCACGACAATTTAGCAGCATGACTGAAAATGCTTCATGTAAGATCACATCACTAGTTATTCCGATAAATAAAAGAACAGGGGCCGGTTGTTCGAAAGGTGGATAAGTCGCTATCCAACGGATAACTCACTATCCAACGGATAAGTTTTATCCAGCGTGTGATTTGGGTTGCACGAAGCTTGTATAACTTTATCCAGAGGATAAAAATCGCTATCTACCGGATAAATTTATCCAAGGTCCGGAGGTGGTTTAAATCCACTATCCAGTGGATAAATTCAAAGATACAAGGTAACACTGTAAACATTTATATAAAATAGGACAAAAATGCAATATTCCTCTTACTGTGTTTCAACAAACTAATACGCATCATGATTGTATTCACTATATATTAAAAATGTTTTCGAAGTGCAATTTGTCGCAGCAGCGTTTCACGTTGCCTACACATTCCGTTCGACCGGCGATTTTTTGGACATCCTCGCATTTATAACAGGTGGTAAATTTACTATACGCTTCTAATCAGTTTATAAACGCGAATATGCAAAGAAAGATTCAACCTATTCCAAGGAAACTTGCTAATATCTAAGTAATTTCATTCACGAACATTAAAATAGTGTTTCTAAATTTGCTATTGGACCGAAAGGCAAAGCGTTGCAAGGTCAAGGAATAAAATTGCAATGTGTTTAATTAATAAAATCACTATGATGTGAAGTGCAAAGTTCGAGCAAATCACTTGTTCAAGCCTTTTCCATTCAGTAACTATACTCGAGAATTCGTAATGATTATGAATTCAATGTTGTAAATGCTTAGCAACAGCTGACGTTGTGGTACGAAATTTCAGAATAATACTGTTTTCTTCTGGTAAATTTTAACTTATCTATTGGGTAGCTATCCACTTCACTATCCACGCTTCCTGCAACGCGTTTTTATCCAATGGATAACTATCCAGATTTATCCGTTGGATAGGACTTATCCGTTGGATAAGTTATCCATCTTTCGAACAACCGGCCCCAGTTCCATACCTATACTTTTGTACGTGTGAAACTTTTCGCTTGATTTTCTTTTAATTGTGAGAATCCGACCGTGCAGCAAACATTGAAATAAAGCGAAACACTAAACTTGATTGTGATAGCCCTGAGTATATACCGCTATAATAGCTTGTTCCTCATAATGATATGCGGATCCTCGTCCAGGTATAACTTCTAAAACACGCCTTATTTTACTTGTATTCCAATGCACCTAAGTTAGTAAAAAACCTGACAAACCCGCTGGTAGGGTGTAAAGAATTATTTCTAAATCAAAAACTCGCTCTTACATAAGCCACTTATGAAAAATTTCGCTATATATTTCAGTCAGATGGATCTCTCAGTCATTTCTCATTCCTTAGTGAACAAATAGTATTTCAGTGAATTGCTAGAACATACCTGAAAACAGCTATAAACTTCAATTCTCAAAGATATGTTGCGTACCATGTCTTTGGATGAATGCGGATGTAAAGCGCGGTTACAGTTGGTGATAGGACATTTCCACCAGCGAGTCTCTAATGAAATGAATAATTGTTAAACAATTAATCTTAATCACACATTAAAAGTTATATGACCGCATGGAAATGAGTGATGCATATAACGTGACAGGGTAATCTGTAGAAGCCTTGCTTATTAATCCAGCTAACCCGACTAGTCCATTTATTTTGTAATGATCGAATTTTTGCCCGTCGGAACTACAGGACACAGAATAGGTCTTCACCCACTAATTATAATCACGACGACTTTGAGTGAAATCGCTCCGACAAACATCTTTCTTGCCGAATGCATTTGGTCCTGGTTATTTTTCCGTGCAGACCAGGAAGCTGCCTCATTTAACGACCATGTCCTGTCGACTTATCCGCATTCCCAACACTTGTTGCTATTATCTGGGATGTTATGTGTCTTCAGTACGTGGCCAATAATTAGTATCAATTATCTTCTGGCACCAAAACACCATCGAACAATCATCAACAAAATGAAATAATGCATAAATTTTGCCATACACGGCTCCTCCAGAATTGAAACCAGTCGAGGTACAGCGTTATTTCCATTGATTTTGTGAAATCTTTACTTGGGGGTTAACATCGAATTTTATCACATTCCCATATAGGGGAATTACTGAATAAAAAAATAATGTCCAACAGTCCTAATATGACATAATAATAAACTGAACATATACCATGTAGCCTGCAATATTTACCTTGCTTGGTATGTCAGTCCATCAAATCCATGTATGGCACAGCGATGGATGGAGGTGTAGTCAGTGATAAGAGAAAGGTAATAATTGTTAGCAACTCCTGGGTTGCCATACTTTATTTGATCTAAAATTGAAACACAAGGAACAAGTAAATTATTATATTATTGTCCAGGGTTGTGAGGCTATCAGCATTGTGATATCCCAGGTTCATGCGTACCGCTACCATGGGACAACATTCCTTAGCGAACAAAGTATTTCAGTGAATTGCCAGAACATACCTGAAGAACCGCCATAAACTTCAATTCTCAAAGATATTTTGCCGTACCAATTCGACTCTATATGCCATAGAATCTACAATTGAGATTACAAGAACATAACTATCACACAATTGAAACTATAATTGTATATGAATCACAAGGGCCTATACAGTATAGTAACAGCATGTATTTTTGACTTCTATAACACAAGAATATACAGAACAAAATGCAGGTTGTTTTCTTTCATATTCACATAATACCCACCCCTGACAGTTACATATATATTGGTAAATGCAATTACATAGGAAAGGGAGAAAAAAAATCTATTTTTTATAACACCAGTGAAATATTGTGTACGCATAATACTTAGCGCTATGACCCATGCTGTCATGCTTCCATCACCAGATATCATGAAATCATCTTGGTTTTTTAATGTTGAAATTAATCCGTTTAATTTAAAAAGCACAAAAATACCACCAAAATATAGCTCGAAAATTTCTAATCAAGAAATTAATCAATATTGCTGTTAACCTGACACTGCAGTGCAGCTCTAAAAATCATATCAAATTACACAGGATTACAAAATGGAAATATAACTCGCCTTTGGAATTTCGTTATTTTCTTCGTTATTTTTTCCTGTCGTCTTTTAACCGTTACATATAAACTGTAAAGGCATTAGTTATCTTTTCTGATAGGATTTAAGTCAGGATGGGCAGAAAAACTCGAAAAATATAGATTTTTTATTTGTTATTGTGTATAGCGAGGCGTTGCTCAGCCGCATGCACAAGTGGTTGTCGCGTGAGGTTAGAGGTGTCAAAAACGTAATGTTGCCTACCCCGTGGGGGTAAAATAAGCCAGAAATCGATTTCTGGGTAAAATTGTCCCTAGAGGTCATAATTGTCAAATTTTCGCTAATATGGTGATAATTATATGCACATTTTCGGGTTTCCGTTTGTAAACACATTTGTTGGAAATATCACTACAAATCGCCAAAGCAACTGTATTTCGAGTAAAATATATGAAAATATTGATCCCAATGTAAGCTACAAATATTTGGAGGTTTTTAGGCGAGATTTTTGGAAGGCTTTGCGTATTTTTGCTTCTCTAACATTCAATTTAAAAAGTACAAGTTCTGCAATAAATATCTTGGCTTATTGGAAAGCTTTTGAAATGAACTAAAGTTATACAAATAGGTAAATGTTTTTTCTTTAAGATAATACAATTTCTAGTTGAATTGATAAAACACTTCCAGATAAAACCGAAATTATCTGTGTGCGCCGTTTACGACCGGACAGCAATGAGTTTAGTGGTCTCATATTTATTAAAATGGGTGAAGTATTCGCAGAGTAATCACAAGTTTAAATGAGCTTACCACTTTGAAATATCCTCTGATCGGACGTCTAACTGAGAGGATCCCTTAAACATCGAGAATACTTCATTAACAAGTGCCGCATTCTGTCCTGTTTGAGAAGGTACAAGAACTTCATCTTGGGTATTGGTTACTCTTTGCTCCGTTGGAAGTTCCATTCTGTTGTATGAGGACAACACTTGTAGTTGGTGTGATGAAAGGATGCAGATTGTCCGTTGGATGTTGTGCTTTTGTATTTGAGACGGACCACATTAGATATCAGCGCGAAATTGACACATTCATGGGATTCGAACCCATGAACTCCTAAAAAGGAGTATCCGCAAAATGTGTTCTTTGTGTGGCCAGGAAAAAGAGAGAGCTACAGGGCTTCTCCCAAACCGACTGGCAGACAATACGAAACGTAGAGGACAAGACAGTACCACACAACACAACACAAAACACACAACCGACGACACAACATCCAACAACCCACAACCCACTAACTCTGTAGCTGAAACGACAAAAAATATGGTGAGTTGTTCCTAGAAAATGAAGCATCACAATTAGCATGAAGGCAATCTGGCTGGGGTTTAACTGACGGCATGGATATGGGGTGGCTTCTTAGGGTTGGATACTGAAACTAAACTACGATCGTCTTTGTCTGAAAAACACAAAAAAAATTATTAGTAGCTCCCTAGAAAACGAAAAGCAAAACACAGTTAGACAAGCAGTGAGCCGTGTTTCCAGATACGGGGACAGAGATTCTTAGCTAACAGCGGGGCCACGGGGTCTACTTCTATTTAAAAAATTAATTATACATACCTTGATCCTACCTAAAGAAAGAACTCACTTACCTGAGAAAAACGGTCGCAGACGGCTCTGTTTTATAGCCTGTAGGCTCTTGCATAATTCAGCAAAATTAAGACAACTTGATTGGTTATTTCTGTACACAGGTCAATTTGTCATTGGTCAATTTTTGTACTCCACGATTGGTTCAATAAAAACCAATCAGATTGGTTAATCTATATTCAAAATTTGATACCGTTTCTTTGATATTTGCAAGGTGATTGCACAACAAATGTTCGATTTCACACGTTTTGGAGCATATTCCAAGCCAATGTATCAGAGTATGAGTGTATTTGTTCGATTATTTCTCTCATGAAGTTCACAAGAAATTACAGTTCAATCATTATTAAAAGGCTTTATTCCCCTACCAGCTTTAGAACCCCATCGAACAGGAAAGTCGGAATTTAAAAGGCAAGTAAATCTTTCAAACTGTTGTAGCACTTGAATTCTGTGGTACATTTAACTACTGAACCTTTCAGAATATTGTAGAATTGGGCATGGCATGGAATAATAGTAAATATAGCAAACTGAAAATTCGCAAATGTAGTAAATTTCAATGCTAAATATTGCAAATTCCAGTAAATACGGCGTTTTACCGCCATGCATACATAGCTATTCACAGCTACGATATTCACGTGTTGTATATATTCAATATTACACATCAAAGCGGCCTAATTCTTTGGATATTGCCCAAATGCAAACGAAAACCGGTTGCAGTGGTTTAGCTCACATATTCAGGATTATTTTGATATCTTTATCGTCAAAATCAAGCCTTTAGAAGATTTTTGCCCATTTTTTATATAAACATACCTGATGATATGAATTATCGCATCACCGGCAATAATATTTCACAATAATAAAAATTTCGGGCCAAAAGCCGAAAATCTGACCTAGGTCCGATTCGAGCTTGCTTTAAGCACGTGATTAGCAATGATTATCGCTTAGAACTTATAAAATGCTCTTTCTTTGATTATTTTGCACATACTACACCAAGAATTACTCAGAATTAAAACAGAATGATAACATGTCAAATTCTAGACATTTTGAAGACAACAGAGACCAAAAAAGCGAAAAAATATGGAATTTCCAAAATATATCTTGCAATGGGTGAGTAATTTCAGATAACAAAGCAAGCTATTATTTTAATTCTTGTTTTCACGTATAATACAAATGCAGGTTATAACTATATGCTGGTTGGAATATACTATTCAAAGAATCGTTTTAACCGCTATCGTTTACTGGTATTCCGGGGTCTTTAGCCCAAATACTTGCTGAGATATTTAATGTTTTTCTTCAGTGCGACAATATTGTCAGGAGTAATAGCCTAATAGGGACCAGACGGGAATTAGATATTATAGTACTTGTATATAATAATTGTAGGAAAAAATTATTCCCTGTGATATATCTTCATAGGAAAAAGTATCAAAACGGATTATTTTCAACATTAAAAAACCAAGATTATCTGATGATATCTGGTGATGGCAGGCATGACAGCATGGTTCTTAGTGCCAACTACTTCGCAGGGCCACGTGTTATGCCTACACCATATTTTGTTGTACAGTTCCATCATTCATTTTACACTGATGTTATATAAAATATTTTTTTTTATTCTCCCTTTCCTATTATGTAATTGCAGAACGAATATTCAATGTATTAGTGTACCAAATAAAAACTCATTATGACAATGGCTATCGGACGTCTATGGCATCGGAGATACGACTTGTGGTAAGCCAAATTCAATGTTATTTCTTGCGATTTTTCTATGATGTCTTACATTGTTTTTTTGTAAAGATTCTTCAATGTTTTCTCAGTCTGCGAGCTGACAACGTCAAGGCCTTGTGCAAGACAAAAGTGGAAAAGTCAAATTCACTTCGTATGTTAATTGTTCTGAAAGGAAAACGTTGGTTAATGATGATAGTGCAAGGCATGTCAGCTATTCTGCTTCCAAAATTCCTTTTCTTGTTAGTGTAATACATTCTCATTTTTGTTTTAGTTCTGCAGAAGATAAGACAACCGGGATTGTTTCACTGCCTTACAGCGAGGCGATGAATGTTATTCCTGTGTGCTTACAACAGGTAAACTTTTCTATCATAATATATCATCTGGCATTAAGTTTCGATTGAAGTTCAACTTTCTTCATTTTCTAGAAATTGGAATGGGAGGTGTTGGATGTTGTTCTGAGAAACTTTCCGGAGGCACTGCAAGATAAAAACTTGATACATTCTCGAAAGCACTACTTACGTTCAATATGTACAGTGTTATCTAAAATGGTAAGGGATGTAAAGTTGTGCACTTTTCACACCAAAATCATGAACTAAAAATTTTACTTTGCATTCAGGTTTGAAATTATGATTTTCTTCCTGGATTATTTCGTGTTCCTCATGATATGCGCCGACCTCATTTGTACGCTAGAATTTTTCCAGTACGGTTCTTATCATTCAGTTTTTTGCATCTATCATAATATCTTACCATAACTATACCAAAACCATACCATACCATAACCATAACCATACCACATCATATCATATAATCATATCATATAATCATATCATATAATCATATCATACCATAACTAACCATAACCAAATCATACCATACGATAACCATATCATACCATACGATAACCATATAATCCCAAAATTATATCACACCATACCATACCATGACCAAATCATGCCATACGATAACCATATCATACCATAATTATATCACACCATACCATAGCATAACCAATTTATACCATAATTATATCATACTATACTAATGATTTAATTGGATATTTTATTGTAACATGTGCAGGTATTAACAGAGCTGTGTACGTACCACATTTTTATTGGGCAAGATGAACAGGTAAGAACCTGCTTCACTTTATTTTCAGCGGTTGTCTGTTCTCGCTTAAACGTTGTTGTATATTTCGTCTAGTTTTGTCTGATGCGTACTTTGGAGATTGGTTTGGTTGCTCATTCCACGACGTTAAGCGTATCTTGTCTCACCATATGTATGTTAGAAATGTCTTCAGTTATGGCAAGGTATGGCTACTTAAGATTGTCTGGAATTTGAGACGTTTTTTATGTCCATTAGCACTTTGTAAAGAATGAAGTTGATTTAAGTAATTGCAGCGTTTTTGAAGTTTATTACTTTGGAGATATTTGAAATCGTGCCTTGATAATGTGCTCAGTGAATTTACAGAAATGTTTTTCAATAAACTCCAGCCTAAATGTAACGTCTCTTGTTATGCGAGATACTTCTTCACAAGATTATTTAGGTAATAATTTCTAAATTTTCTGTCCTTAGGCTGCTCCCAACATATCTGGAAAAGTTTACTAAACTTTCGCCAACGCCTCAAGTTGTCATACCACTGTTAGAATTTCTCTCTGGTATGTTTCTTGAAGTTACGTAAATTAAGAAATCTTTTATGAAATATCAATGTACCCCCTAAGGAGAGCTAGGTTGTATAAACACTCAATCGTATTCGACGAAAAGTTGCTAACATTCTTTTAAAACGTTTAAATAGCATTGTCAAAGCTTCGTGATTAGTACAAAAACTTCACAGCGATCCATTTGAAACAAGTCATTGGAATATGTTTGCCTCACACAGCATCATCGAGGTTTGTTTAACGCGATAACATCTCAAACTTTTTATTATTGGCTTTGTGAAATTGAATAAAATATAAACGAACTGATATGTTTCACCATAGATACTCTCAATACACGGTAACTCTTGCTGATAATGTCATTTCATCCTGGTTTGTCAACTGTCCACTGTTGTTAAGAAAACAATTCGTGCCATTGATTACAAAAGTAAGTCCACATGTCATTCTATGGCCACGGAGATTGCTTGCTAAATTTTCAATAGATATTAAGAAGTGGTGTTTAAACTTTATACAGCTTAGGCAGTGTTGTTACATAAACTTGTCCATTTCATGTTACATAACTTTGCTTATATGCAAGCTCGTTTTCAATCATTTGTCCTTGTATTCCTTTAGAGTCTTAACAACGCAGATATATCTTCAGATGCTGCAAACCCATACCCTTAGTCACTAATCCCCCCACCAAATTCCATTCACT
>NW_021163665.1:0-29456 GCF_004324835.1 Dendronephthya gigantea | reverse complement strand
ATTATAAATAGTGCTGGAAAATATGAAAATATATGTGCAAAGCTCATAAATACAAAAAAACACTTGATAATTAATATTAATCTTACCATCAACATTGCAAAGTTGGTAAAATGATTACAACTACAAAGCACTCTTCGATCTTCAAGAACGCGTTCAAACTTGCAACCTTCTTGCGACCAATTTCCTGCGCTGAAATCCCAGTAAGAACACTGGATGCTTTTCGTGTCACCTCTTTCGAGGCTAGGTAATGCAATGTTCACTGGGACACTCAAATTTGAAACTGACAACCCTTCAATACTTCCAGAAATTACAAGACTATTCAAGCGACTCTTTGTCTTGCTGGTATCCGCCAATGATAATCTAAAAAATTTTGTTTCTCTATAGAGCACAAATATCACTGTCTGGTTTGCAGAACTGTTTTTATCCGTTGACTCGTTGAATATTGTTCGTGGAATTATGAGTGAAGGAGATAAGACATGTCGTACTTCATTGCTCTGTTTATTCAAAATATTATTTCTCCTTTCTGATTGATTCGTTCTCCTTTGAATACCCGAAAAATTAAGTCCGCTAAAATTCTGTGACTCCACCGTTTCTAAGTTAATATCGAAGTTTCTTTTCGCAGTCTGAATTTTGCCTTCTGCGCCAATAACTAATGATTCTGCAAAGATGTTCAGAGTTTCAACAATCCTGAAAAATTAATAAACGTTTATTTTCTTCCTCCATGGCGACTCACTCGACTGAGGACAAGGTTATACGTCGCATTTTGTTCCCGTCGAATGAATTCAAACAATAGATGACACGATTAACCTCATTAAGCATTATTATCATGATCGTGATTATTATTATCATATCATTATTATTACCGTGTCATTATCGTTTGAATTGCATTTGACGTGACGAAAATGCGACGTTTATAGCCTAGGCCTGATGCTCAATTTTTTTTAACAGTGTCATACATCACCCACGTCTCTGCCAGATCAATTTATAAGACCTCGTACATACCTTGACGATGAGTTCCGATTCTGTTGACTCTTTAGGATATTTTTAAGTTGGGTGTCCAGCACATTATCTACAGCTGTGAGGAAGTCGTCAAGAATCTACAAACATGGACCGACAAGTATATCAGAGTAATGAAAAATAAAAAGCGCCAAATGCGTAGCTCGAACCTAAATGCAGTTATCTCGTTAATTTTACTGCGGAAAAATAATGATGTTGCAACAAAAAGTTTTTTTGGAACTGCATGTATATAGCTACAGGTCTGAAAAAAAATAAAACGCGGCAGAAATGATAACAAAAATATTTGCTAAATGTATTATTTTTAACAAGAAAGTGTGATCTTAGCTTGCCTGAAAAATATTACGCTTCCAAAATGTTACGATTTTCTCATGCTAACATTAAATAGAATGCATAGTTCGTCTAATTGGACAATTTTTTGGGGGAGGTTCTTTCGATTCGAAGCATCAAACCTTTATTATAATAACCCTGGCATGTGTGACGCACTCACTTTTGCCACGCAAATAATCTTTTTTTCAAAGATTTTTTTTTCCAAATTACTAGAATGCTTCATTAATCACAGTTTTGCCCTGATATTGAATTTGAGTTTTCCCTGCCATGCATATTCGTTCACAAATTCAATACAATCCTGTTCTTTAGGGACATTTAGGCCTAACACGATTCTATTTCGCTATAGTTTTTTGAAATAAATTATGTTAGCTATATATGTGAAAATAAAAACATCCAAATTGACGTACAACTAGCCGTATTATATTTTAACCCCCACCTCATAAACAAAACTAAACAAAACAAGAAATAAGAAACAATTTCAACATTGACAAACCTCGTTTGCTTTCTCTTTCACCAGAGCAATATTTTCTAATGTGGTAGCAATATAGTCGATATCACCAGGATTAAGAGTGTTGTTTCGATTAGTGGAAGACAAGTCTCTTAACTCTTTAGTGATGTTTACAACGTTGCTACTATTAACTTCATTCTGAATTGAAAAAATGTTAAACAATCATTTAATGTAATTTCTCTTAACAGTTTCAGCACCTATGAAAGACAAACTCAACTGTTGCATGCATGTATACGCCATTTCACCTTTTCGACCAATAATTAGTTAGAAACTATAGCGATTATTTTGGTGCCATTATTTTAGTTATGAAATTTGTAAGATGGAAGATTACAAGCAAACTATTCGCATTAAAGAAACTTACATTGTAAAAGTTATCTACAAGTTGCATGGAACGGAAAATAACCTTCGAATTCCAGTCGATTTTTATTCAAAGGTATTCATGCAATTAATTACCTGTGATAAAATGAAAAGATCTTTACTCCGCGAGTCTTTATATTTGCATTTCGTAACTACAATCGCCCCCCAAGAACCTCCACTTTCTGTTTCGGATGTTGAAAAACAATCCCGACTCGCGATAGACTGATTGTTATAAGGACAAGCAAGTGTAGTGACGTTTCCGACTGGAGTTTCTGGCCACTGGAAAATCCCATATGCGTCTGGAGAACCGACTTCCTCACCCGGACAAAAACCTTTAGGGAGAAGAAATTCAGCTGGTTCTAAGCAGCATCAGCATAACGTTACTTGACTGACTGGAGCCGACGGCGAAGAGATCTAGCCTATTTCTACTTCTTTCGTAGTACCAAAATTATAACTAGATACAGGGATTCTTTTGTATATTCTAGCAAAAAGCTGCATCGGCTGGCAACGATAGTTCCTTAGTGATATGTAGTATTTAAAACCTAACTAGTTATTGTGCATTTGGGACCAGGGAATATTTCAAGAAATATAAAACGCAAGCGCACGAACGATATATACATAAAAATATTAAAAACGAACGGCTTACGGATTATTATTTAACCCGCCAGCGTGCATGGTTTGTTATTCAAACAAAACCATCGACATAAATTATATAGTTCAACTTACTTTTGCTTAGAAAATTAACGGTGGTAAACAGTTGCGGAATTCCATCCTGTCCTATCGCTGTTATTAACACTTCGTACTGTGAATTTGCAGTTGAAATATTGTTGAATATATAATATTTCTTTGTGGAGTGAATGTGCTGATAATTAGTTTCCCCACTTGAAGAATCAGCTCCCACTATCTTTCTCCACAATATGCCATATTGCTTGATCTCCTTCGTGTTTGGTAAATTATTCCAACTAACGTTAAAGCTCCTTGAACTTGGCTTTGATATTGAAAAATTCGTTAATCGTGGAATAAGAAGTCCATCTATTATTATTTGGGACTCTATAATTGGAAATATATTTTATCAGTAAAATAGAATTATTGTAACTACGTCTCAAACGTATTAATTACGCCTATCAAATGTATTTGGAATTGCCCCTTCCGTGAGTAAAAATCTCTCTAGTATAATTATACAACTAGCCAATCACAATTCAGGATATTTTAATTGATCGTGATTATACGCATGTAGCTAAAGTCTATATGTAGCTTTTAGATGCCCGTTTCGTGCAAATATTGTTGTCAACATTACACACTTGTTGTCAAAAAATCATGAAACAAACAAAACCAAATTTCCTTCAAATTTGTCCTGCCCCCACGGATGAGAAGCACGCTTCCCCCACAGTGATCTCTCGATTTACCCGCGAATGAAGGCAAAATTTGTCACACACGTGTCTGGAGGTAAAGCCCCGCGAAATTTGGCTTCACAAAAACAATTGGGAGGTTAAACAATCGTTCCAGTTATTTATTAGGCTTAAATGGGAATTTTCCAATCGTACCATAGCAACGAGTTTCTGACGTGTGTACATTTAAAAATTTAAGAAGTAAGTCTTTAAGAACTGGAGTGTTTCAAAAAGAGCAAGGAAAATCTTCTCATTTTGCCTCATTTACTTGTATCGTAATAAGCTGGCAAATTTCAAACTAATTTCCAGATGTAAATTTTCTGTAATTTGGCTGATTATTGGAAAGCGCGTAGTTTGAGACGCTAAAAAACTTAAAACTGTCTCATAAACCTTGGAATTTGATTCACAAAGATCTGTATAGATTATATTTACATGGGCACGAAGTTAATTAATATGTGAATGGTGTTCGCAATTCAGAGATGCCTTCGTTGAACGTATACCTGTTATATAATGGGGTCAACTATACGTGGTGTTTGCTGTAACCATGCAAGGCCTGTTTGTTGTACCGATCTCAATAGGGAGGTTAAGATCGGCTTCCGCTACGAGTACCGATACCAATATTCAGTCACGCGTATGCGCAGACGTAACAATCGTCCAAAATGTGATAACACCGGAAGTCGCGAGTACCGTTTTAGGGCTGAAAATGGAAGTGAATACGTAAGCGAAGTACCAAATTATATTTACTGTATTACTGTCATTTTCTGCAGTTTTTTTCTAATAATTTATTTAGTTTTAGTTGTATAATGTTTCTGCTTTGTTTAGTGAGACTTAAGGATTGTGATTAGAGTTTTTGATGTGAATACAGCCGCTATACTCCGCCATGTTTATTTACTTCTTACGGAAGTCACAATCTTAACGCTTTAAAATTTCCGCACTGCCAAACTGTAGTGTATATAATGTATATATCTTAAAATATATACATAAAGGTTACACTGCACCGCACGAATTGGCGCCTGCGATAATATGTCAGTAGTGAATAAAGGAAGGTGACACTTCATGTCGTTTTGCATAGAATTTATTTAATATTTAACTAAAATCAAATCCAATAGCGGGCTACCTGTGGAATAATATGTTAATTAAAAGATTGCTATTGGTTTATGTGTGCAAAATACAATAGACATGTGATGAGAAAGGAACAATTTTTGCATAAATCTACCTCAACATAGTTAATGAGTTCTATTGTAGTTTTATGTGCTCTCCAAACCATGTATATTCTATTAACTGTGATTGAATTTAACACGGATGTAGTAACCACATTTCCTGATGTTTGAGATTTAATTGATCTTAAAACTCGACTAGGGTTAAATGCAGATAAACGAAATGGTAATGCCACTCTGCTTGATATTTTTGCAACAAGTCAACAAAAAGTATATATACCCAATTATTTTTTATCATTTTATGCTTGTAAGAATAAACAGTAATTTGACACCTAAATTAAAGCATTATGCGTTAATTGTAATTTGCTTTGACAGCATGTTCTTGATCTGAGTCGGTATAGTAAAATCAACAAATTTTGTCCATCATCACCAGTCATCATAGGGAAAATTGCAGCGAATCAGGAACGTAGCTAGAATTGAGCGATTGAGTGCGAAGGCCCGCTTGATTCTATACCGTACTTTTCCCGGCATTTTTTACAGCATATTATGAACAATTAGTGTACATATAGCCCTGCTGCCGGAACTACATGCATGCATTGCGGGAAAGAGAGACAAACGGTTTTGTTAACGTTATTTAATACATGGCCTAGCAAACAACATACCAATAAAACGTGCATGCCAATATGAGTAAATGTTTCGGTATTACTCAAATCGCAAGGCTAGTACACTATATTGTATTTCCAGATTTTTTTAGGGCTCGTATTCCTTCTTCACCTACAAATTATGTGTATGTTTTTCAAGACCATTCCGTAAATTAATAAAATCAAAACTTACGTGAAATATTTAACGAATGTTCTTCAACATGAATGGGCTGTAATGTCGAGCAGTCAAAATCTGTCATTGTTATTGGAATATTATATCCAGCGTTTTGAAGAGTGGTGTTGATACGACTCAAAGAACAAGGTGACGAAGTGTTTGTGATGTTCGAGCAATGTTCACGGGATACCTTGAAAATACCTGGCGAACATCCACCACTTCCCTCATCCAAGGGCATATCACAATATTGGAATTTTTTCAGGCAAAGATAGTCTGATAACTGTGCTACACAGGATGACTGGTTTAGTGATGCCAGGGCATGAAATAGTGGAATATACGTGCTCAAGCTGAAAATAACTTCATCTTGTTGACTGCTATTGAGCGAAGATCGAGCGAAGAATGGGTGGCAAAATTTTTGCGGTTTCACATCAAAGCAACATGACTGATCTAGATATTGAAATGACGAAAAATTGATTAGATGACTTTGAATATCAATTGCTTGCAGTTTGCACCGCGCTTGTGAAAGTGAACTCGCGATTTCTTATTTAAATTAATATTCGATTTGAAACAATAAAATATCAATTACACAAGCATGAGTACTATTTAACACAAGATTAACATTGCATAATAGAAAATTATAACCATTCCAATTCGATTTCAAGACATGATCAAGACTGTGATGTTAAAGTGCCATTTAAAATAAATCCTGGGGAAAGTTTTTGTGTACAATTTCTGCAAAGTTATTGAAATTAGCCTTTTTCACGATGACACGTTTTTGGGGTACTTTCAATTCTCGCACATGAATTTAAAGAAATATAACAACACGAAGCAATTTTTTACACAATTTGAAGAATAAATTCAGCACAAAAATGAAGAGTCGCCGTTACGAGGTCTTATGCTCTTGAAAAAAAGTAACCCAAAAATGGCGGGTAACTGCAGATTCTGAAATATACTTACTAGATTGTATTTGCGTAGACGCTGCTGTTGGCCCTTGAAAATAAAAATTCTTTTATTTCATTTTTATAAACCATCGCCAGAATATCTCAGAAATTGATTTAAGATATTCACAAACTAGACCTATTCGCCCTTTTAATGGAAATTAAATGGCATTTAAAATACCCGGCATTTTGAAAAATGGTATGGAAGCGATTTGTCCTTATCATCAAGTGGTTTGTTCAGTAGCGTAGCCAGCGTGACAATTTGGTCATGCTATGCAAATTTCAAGTACAATTTCAAATACTCACGGAAACATTCTGTACTTGTGGTATTCCCTGGACGAGGCTTCGAAGAACATTGTTGTAATAAAGTCGAAATTGGGAATTTCAATTTCCTAATTGCATAACTGCAATCCATCGAGACCTGATCACACAAATCCCAACACGGTGGTAAAATCTTGCTGGAAACGATATCGAAAACAGGAAGATAAACGGAACAGATTAGTGGTAAAAGATTCACCGAACATGAGGTGTACACTAAGGGATAGAATGGATGCATTTGATAATGTGCCATCTCAATGCTGTCTTGCGACAGATTTGTTTTGCCGTAAAATTCCCGACAAGGAGAATCAATTGGTATATCAGTTCCTTGAAGACCTAAAGAAAATATGTAATTTTTAGAAGTAAATGATATACCAGACTGACGAGAAATACCGGGACGTCATGCATGAGGGGCCTCGAAAAAACGGAGATGTAAGGTAGGCGCCTATAAAGAGCGCACACATTTGACCTTCGCACACAGTACGAAAAAATAGACTTAAAAAACCGCCCATTTACAAAATGACTCATAGCCACTACCATTGAGCTCCAAATATCTGTTGTAGTATCTCTTCTGTTTTAGTCGCTTTGCTCTGGCGATTATCTCTATCTCCCCCAATTTCGCTCCCGATGTTTATTTCGGTCTCTTGAAATCAATATTTTAGTTTATTTCCCCGTTGGTATGATGTATTGGGCGCGCGTGGTATCAGTTTATTTCCTATTGGTATGATGTTTTGGGCCAGGTATCAGTCTAGTTCCAGTTGGTATGATGTCTTGGGCGATGTATCAGTTTATTTCTCCGTTCGTATGACGTCTTGAGCGAGGTGTCAGTTTCTTTCTGCGTTGGTATGACGTTGGTATAATGTCTTGAGCGATGTATCAGTTTATTTCTCCGTTGGTATGATGTCTTGGGCGAGGTGTCAGTTTATTTCCCTGTTGGTATGATGTCTTGGGTGATGTATCAGTTTATTTCGCCGTTCGTATGATGTCTTGGGCGATTTATCATTTTATTTCTGCGTTGGTATGATGTCTTGGGCGAAGTGTCAGTTTATTACCCCGTTGGTATAATGTCTTGAGCGATGTATCAGTTTATTTCTCCGTTGGTATGATGTCTTGGGCGAGGTGTCAGTTTATTTCCCTGTTGGTATGACGTCTTGGGCGAGGTGTCAGTTTAGTTCTCCGTTGGTATGATATCTTTGGCGTCGTATCCGTTTATTTCTCGGTTGGTATGATGTCATAGGGATGTATCAGTTTAGTACTCCGTTCGTATGATGTCTTCGGTTATTTCCCCGTTGGTATGATGTCTTGGGTGATGTATCAGTTTATTTCTCCGTTCGTATGACGTCTTGAGCGAGGTGTCAGTTTCGTTGTCCGTTAGTATGATTTCTTAGGCGTGGTATCAGTTTATTTCTCGGTTGGTATGATGTCTTGGGCGATGTATCAGTTTAGTTCTCCGTTAGTACGATGTCTTGGGTTATTTGCCCGTTGGTATGATGTCTTGGGCGAGGTATCAGTTTATTTCCCCGTTGGTATGAAAGATAGATAGATAGATAGAAACTTTATTTTAGCAGGGTAGCCCAATCAGCTCAAAGGCTGGTATCCTTAGGGGCCCTGCATATAATAAAATAATTACAAAATTTAAGTTAATTACCTATCATTACATTATTAAAGAGATTGTTAAAACTATGTACATATGAGATACAAAAATGATTACAAAACAATATTACATTATAGCTTAAAAACAGTGATTTTGAATACAATGCTTAAAATTAGACAAACTTGTAGCATTCTTTATTTTGCTCGGAAGTGTATTATAAAGAAGTGTTCCAGAGAATCTAAAAGTTCTTTTGCCTAAACTAAGCTTTGGTTTTGGAAGATGCAGATCATTTTTTCTTCTAGTATTATATGTGTGGATACTATGATTTTTCACAAAGTATTTACTTAGATACGCTGGGACTAAATTATTTAGGCACTTGAAAACTAAGATACATTTGTGCCTACTTCTACGAGTGGCTAAATCCACCCAGTTCAAACTAGAAAACGTATTCTTAGAACTAGTCTGTTGTAATATTACGCGCGCTGCACGATTCTGCAGTCTTTGAAGATTTTGACAGCACCCAACAGATAACTCTGTCCAAATGACATCGGTGTAGTCGAAAACTGGCAACACCAGTGAGTTGTATACGCTCTTCGACGCCTCTAGTGTTAAACAGGGACGTATTCGCGATAGTAAACCTAGCCGTTTGGCAAACTCGTTACATACTACTTCAGTATGTTCCTTTCATGTTATGTGTTCATCAAGCAGTACCCCTAAATAACTAAATTTTGGGACTCTTTCAATGTCATGACCATGAAGCTGGACATTAAAGCCTGAAGTCTTGTCAAGTCGTGGTTTTGTTCCAAAGAGCATAACTTTCGTCTTTGTTTGATTTAGAACAAGCCTATTATCAGCCATCCACTGTGTTACTCGGTTTAGATCGTTTTGTAAGATGTTCATAATTTCATTGGTATTAGGACCAGTGTAGAATATGATCGTGTCATCAGCGTACGTACTTATTGAGCAATTTATTAGGCATTCCGGTAGGTCGTTGATGTATAGGACAAACAGCAGAGCCCCCAACACGGACCCTTGAGGAACATCATATTCTAAAACAAGGCTAGGGGATAGTTCGTTCGCATAGTTTACCTTCTGCGTTCGATTTGTGAGATAATTTTGAAGCCACTCTAAACTTCGACCTCTGATTCCATAGTGCTCTGCTTTATGAAGAAGACAGTCATGGTCAACGAGGTCGAATGCCTTCTTAAGATCTTTAAATATGGCACTGGTTAATTGCTGTTTGTCCATGTGTTCAAGTATATGATCGACAGGATAAATAACTGCAGTTTCAGTTGAGTGTTTTTTTCGAAAGCCAGATTGATACCTAGATAGCACGTTGTTTTCAGTGAGAAATACCACGAGCTGTACTTGCACTGAGCGTTCCATTATCTTAGAGATAAGAGCTTAAAAACAGGCGTGACTTTAGCTTCCTTCCATTCTGTTGGAATTTTTCCTGTCGACATTGTTAGATTTATAAATATGCAATCGGCTCTGCAGTTATAATGGCCCCATCCTTTAACATTCTCGCTGGAATTCCGTCAAGACCAGTTGCTTTAGTTGGTTTTAGTTTCGAGAGTTCTTGACTTACAAAGATTACGTCTTGGACGAGGTGTCAGTTTATTTCCCCGTTAGTTTAATTGTGGTCTTGGGCGTGGAATCAGTTTATTTCTCCCTTGGTATGATGTCTTGGGCGATGTATCAGTTTATTTCTCCGTTTGTATGACGTCTTGGGCGAGGAATCAGTTTAGCTTCCGTTGGTATGACGACTTTGGCGTGGTATTAGTTTAGTTCTCCGTTGATATGATATCTTGAGCTTAGTATCTGTTCATTTCCCGTTGTGGGCGTGGTAATGACGTATTAATTTGGTTGCTTGAACTTTTCCACTGTTTTCCCACTATTCCATTCCAGAATATTGTTAGTTTCAGAATAAGCAGGCCTTTTAGTGCAAAAAACAGTTTTTAGGTGCATAAATTTTTAAATGAGCATAAAACATTAAATATTCAAAGCCCTGCAACTTGGGTCTCTTGGTGTTGTAAATTACAGATGTTGACTGTGATTAGGAGAACCTATTCCAAATACATCCGTAATGTGTTGGCATTATTCGATCTCTATTCAAAACTAAAAAAAAGTAGTAAATGCACTTGTTTGTTTATAAATGTACTTTCGGTTTAAAATAGTAAATTAAAATAGCTGCGAACAGTGCGAAAGAACTCGCTTTGTAACATGTAAAATTTTCATAAAAATTGCTTTGTTTTAAAGTAGATATGAGCATTTTTATGAAGGCTGTGCAAACATTGTTAGAGTACTTTTGATCAGTACTGTATACGCCTTCAATATGCTTAGCTACTAATTCATCGTTTTCAAAAGATTTTACGGTATCCTCCTAAGGGACTCATTTGCTGACTGTTCAGTTTTTACGCTTACGTATGACTTTGACATACTTAAGTGAGATTTTATTATAATTACAAAGTACTATAGTTCCAGTGATAAAAGGAAAAGACATCTTTAGACTTGCGCAGCGTAACTACCATGGCCCCCAAAGAAACTCCACTTTCTGTTTGGGCTGTTAATGAGCAATCGCGCCTCGCGATAGGCTCACTGTATACTATTGACAAGCAATTGCAGCCGCAACGCTTGCAACTGGAGTTCTGGCTATTGGAAAATCGTGGAAAATCGCCTTTTTCTCGCCTTTTCATTTTAGAACTTAAGGTTATGTTCCCAAATGACTGATAAATTAAATTGACATGCGAACTAGCAAGTTGTTATGCAAAGTAGCTACGTACCTTCTTCACATGTGATTCCATCTCCTGTATAACTGTGATCACAGGTACAATTGAACCACCCAACGGTGTTCATACACGTTGCTCGACGGTCACAGTTGTGAATCCCAAGCGTGCATTCTTCAATATCTTCAAAGGTGATAAAAGTGAATATTAGACGACAAAGTTTAATAATTTACTGTATAGCTATATATAGCAGCATGAACACCTTTATGATTGATTATACAGTATTTGAATAACTTTCGTAACATTTGTAGTACGCGCGTGTTGATTGGTTGAGAAGGGTGTTTCTATACAGTTTAGTATAAATTTCGAGGTGACTATTGATTTTTCTGCATTATGATTGGTCAAAATTCACTGTCTGTGAGTTGATAAATTTGGACCATGCAAACAGGCCCTAATGTAACGAGAATTTGTAGTTGAATCGATTTATAATATTTGAACAAAATCTCTTTATTGAGTTATATTATAAAAGAAGTAGAAAACATTTTTTCTGTGTTTATATACAGATAAGAAACAATTCTGAGATAACACTTTCCAAAAAACTTCTTTCGTAAAAAAGGTTGAATTAAAACTCGCCCTTCGTGCTTGTTTTCCCACTGATTATTTCTCGTTCTCCCAAACTCCCACGCTTGTCTCTATATAACTCTTATAAACAAGGAAAATGTTTTCTCTTTGTTAAATGTTTGTTATCTTCTTCAACAGTTTATACATGCTCAAGGCAAAAAAAACGTGTGCTTGTTCGGGGCGCATTTTTCTCGAGTTTTCAATTGTAGAACATTAGATTGTGCCTCTTTCCAAGCGACTGGTAAATTCACATGCGACCAAGCAAAGTTGTAATCAAAGTATACGTACCTACACATACGATTCCATCTCCTGTATAACCTTGATCACAGGTACAATTGAACCACCCCGCGGTGTTTATACACGTTGCTTGATGGTCACAGTTGTGAATCCCAAGCGTGCATTCTTCAATATCTTCAAAGGTGACAAAAGTGAATATTCGACGACAAAGTTGCTTTTCACAATTTAATGATTTACTGTATAGCTATATATAGTAGCATGAACACCTTTATGATTGATTATATTTGAATAACTTTCGTAACATTTGTAGTATACGCGCGTGTCAATTGGTCGAGAAGAGTGTTTCTACACAGTTTAGTATAAATTTCGAGGTCACTATTGATTTTCCTGCATTATGATTGGTCAAAATTCACTGAGTTGATAAAATTGGACCGTGCAAACAGGCCCTAATGTAATGAGAATTTGTAGTTGAATCGATTTATAATATTTGTACAAAATCTTTTTATTGAGTTATATTATAAAAGAAGTAGAAAATATTTTTTCTGTGTTTATATACAGATATAGAAACACTTGCGAGATACCACTTTCTAAAAAACTTCTTTCGAAAAAAGGTTGAATTAAAACTCGCCCTACGTGCTTGTTTTCCCACTGATTTATTTCTCGTTCTCCCAAACTCCCACGCTTGTTTTTATACAACCGTATAGAAAAACGTAGAATGTTTTCTCTTTATTAATTGTTTGTTATCTTCTTCAAGTTCGTTAGCTTGTTCGTGGCGCATTTTTCTCGAGTTTTCAATTTTAGCACATTAAATTGTGCCTCTTTCCAAGCGACTGGTAAATTCACATGCGACCTAGCAAAGTTGTAATGGAAAGTATACGTACCTACACATGCGATTCCATCTCCTGTATAACCTGGATAGCAGATACAATTGAACGACCCGGCGGTGTTTATACACGTTGCTCGATCGTCACAGTTGTGAATCCCAATCGTGCATTCGTCAACATCTTTGAAGGTGTTGAAGAAATTATATTAATAGACCGATTTCGACGCTTTCTGGTGCAGGTGCTATAGCACTTATTTATACTGCCGTAGGTCTGCTTGTTCTTTAGATTAAAAATAATTTCATTGACTTATACCTCTTATAATAGTTCACAGTCTATTATCATCTTCAACAGATTATATACTCCGGCCTTTGGGAAATGACAGTGCTCCGTTTTCGCCTAAGCGATTGACCCAAATCGTCCAACAGGTATTCTTACTCGTTTATTAACAAACAATTGTAATAATGCGATGGAAAAAACATATCGGACTACCGTCCTTGTCCGTGCCGTTAACAACAATAGCACTATAGGTGTGTCCATGCAGCTTATATAGCTACAATAAATATTACAGTTACGCACAATAATTAGTATGAACTAATGAATAAATAATACGCTATTTACTTCACTAATAATACTGTCGACAGTCACATGCATGCTTACTTGCTGCTTCACTCGCCTTTCGATTTTATAACATTAAATTTCCTAAAAAACTGTCGAATTCAGACCATATGCAAGTGTCTTTTAAACATACATTCATGAATCTTATTTATACCATGCATGCAATGATGCAAATAATCCAACGTTATTACGTCACATGAGTCTAATGTCAAAAGTAAGCAAGCTATAGACACTGGTAGCTAAAGTTAAAGCCAAACTTTACTTTTCTAATGATAATAAATAAAAATTGCAACCATTATCATTCATCTTGAGTCCATGCTTCATAGTATTTTCATTTTTACATGTTTACAATTTCATTTCAAAAATGCTTTGTATGACATTAAAGATTTGAGATAAGAATGTGTAAAGTGTTGCGTTATTGTATTATTGTATTGTATTAATTACAAAGCACTAATCAAGCAAAATTTATCATATATTCGCTACTCATATGTGCCTTTTGAAAAAATATAGTGAAACGAGTTCTTAAATCTAACATACCTGTTGTAGGCAGAGTTGTGGTGTTGATTTCAATATGTTGACTATTTGGTGTTGGGGGATGTGTTGCAGAAATGTCCCCAGGCGAGACTGTTGCATTGAATAGAGGTATAGCAACCGTGTTTCCTGATGTTTGAGATTTAGTTGTTCTTGAAACTCGAATGGAGTTAAATGCAGATGGAGGATCAGGTATTGCGACTGCAATAAACCAACGTAAGATATGTTTTAATATTTTTCATGCTAGGAAAATGTAATTTTACACCTAAAGCATTCCTAAAGTGTCTCTTTAACTATTTATAAGCATATACATTCAGGAAACTGTTTTACCCCATACAAATAATCTGAATTATCCAAAATCGAGAGATATTCAACATCTGTGGCCAGAAGATCAGGACAAAATTAACAGTCTATTTCCGCCTAAATTTGCATATGGTGTCAAATTATATCCTCGCAAGTTTATAGTAAACTGTACAATGCAAAATAGATTAGTGGGTCGGTTATAATTTGGTTTCATTGCTTTTTTCTGAACAAGTTACTCCAAACATCTTGAAGATATTTTTCAAAGTTTTTGGTCTGTATTCTTCCTGCTTTTCAAAACTAATGATTTATCACGTTGTAACAATAAACTAAAAATGCAGAGGTGACATATACCCATACAAGAAAAATATTTTACATTACCCATATAAATTGAAAATATTGAATGATTCTCTGAAATTTCGCGGAACTCACGGATGCGCAGTGTAATTTATAATGCAGCAATTGAAAGATATTTGAACAAATATGCAAATTATTTACGGCAAACTGTATGCTTAAATGAATCGATCTAATGTCATTATGTTAAGAGCAAGCAAGATATGGACCAGTTAATGAGCTGAACTCTATTAAATATTTTACTTTCTTGATGATCATGAATAACAAGTACGATCGTACTATAGGGACCAGGAACTGCGTAACCGAGTTTAATTTCTGAACTGCATTGTATTTATAACAATGGAGAGGACAATGTATTTCTAATCGTTTCCGTATAATTATTATTTGCTGCAAATATATCAACAATTGCTTGTAACTTGCTTCAAAGGTCAAAAGTAAAAATTCGAACTCCGTCAATCGATGCGGAATATTGCTTAGAATAATTGTGCCAAGTTTCATTCCGATCAAACAAGTAATGATAGAGCCTTAGGGTTTTTTTAAAGAGCGTCGCCTCCTAACAACAACAAGAAGAAGATTAGCAGCGGTTAGGGACCAGTCCCTGGTCCAAAAATTGCTCCATAATCATGCAAATCAAAAGATTGCCCAATTATCATGTATTTTTATTTTTGCATGTTTGCAATAAATGCTTTTTTGTCGCATATATATAATGATTTGATAAATAGCAAATGTAATGTAAGCAATAATTTTCCTCGGATGAAAGTAGACCGTTTACTATCCGGCAACTGTGCATATGGTGGTACGGGTGATTATACTCCTCGTGTTTGATGAATAAATATCTGCTCAGTTTATAAATGGCCAAGGGGGTTAATTATATTTCATTTGCAACTCAAATGTACCTTATTGGTCGAAAATATAGGTCTAACGCGTTCTAACATACCTGTTGTAGGCAGTATTGAAAGATTTGGTGGTAACCAAGGTCTGGTTGTGGTGCTTATTTCTATATGTTGATTACTTGGCGTCACGGGAAGTGTTGGAAAAACACCGCCAGGCGAGACTGTTTGATTAAATCCGGGTGTAATAGTTGAACTTGAAACTCGAATGGAATGAAATGGAGATGGAAAATCTGTTAAAATAAGTCAAAATATGATACTTTTTTATGCTAGAAACAATAAGCTGTCTTATATAACACCTATAAAGTATTATGTGTCATTTGTATTTTGAAATCAACAATTATTCTTGCCCATCACGCAAACAATTGCAACGACCGTCGCTGCTGTTAAAATTCATTTGGGAAGTTTACCCCTGCTTATATATTCGAATTCCTTTTCCCACTGATTTATTTTGAAGGCACTTTTCAGTACAGTATACGAAGATGTAATTCCCTAGGATAGTAACCTAAGCCAAAACTGGCCCATGAATATGACTCCCATTACAATACTTTACTCGTTTGGGAAAACACTGACTCGATCCTGCATGTAATCTAAAAGCACACTCTTAATAAGCTTAATAGTGACTCCCTTGCTTTTATTCCACTCAAATAAGCTATGCATATGAGCTACATTTTTGGGGGCAGCCAAATTAAAATTATGAAAAAACGTATTTGGTAACATAGGCTTACAAATTTTATTTCACATAACACTACCTCCACTTAGTTTTTAAAACTACACCCGGACAGTGTTTTTAAATGAATGCCACTATCAGCAGTATGAAATGATATGGTAACCTTATTAAATAACATTGCCAACTGTATAGGTTTCTCTTAATTCAAGAATTAAAAAGTGTCTTTGATCCTTTATGGTGTAATAATGCACCGGATAGGGGAATGATGAAACTTCTGACATACGATAAGAGTTGTGTATTTCTTTTATACAACCTGCTCCAGATCATTCCTAACTAGTCACTTGCACAAGTATCTTTATCGTGGCAAACATCTCTATAATTTCCGTCCTTATCAGACACCCTGTGGCTGTGACGTATATACAATAATAAACGAGTTTGGCAGGATATTTACCTCAAAATTGGCTGAAATCTGTTTGATTACAAGCACTAACCAAAAGAAAGACCGATTTTACACAACTTAATTTTATTTGACAATCACTTTGCCAATGTACTTTGTCTGTGTGGAGGGTAGATGGTAATTCGCATAAGATTGAAGTTTCTTATGGCATAATTTATATCTATGCACGTAAGACACCTTTTTCACTGCTAACCCGTCGTGATTCTTTTATTGAGACTTCCGTTTTTGACGTAATGAATTAGAAATATGTAGCTTTAAAGTTATAGTCTGATGATGACTTTGAAATAGAATCGAAACCTTGCTGTATGATTTCGCACATGCCATGCAGTCTAGCGTTTGGTTTTAACGTATTCATTCATCAGTGTGACCATGCATACGTGTATATGCAAATTTTAACCAGGATGATCAAATCTAGTTAGACTGCCCCTCCAGGTATAAATTTTGTCAGTAATTATATAAATCAGGTGGGGCTGTACATGGGAATCCGATCAGATCTTGGTAGTTAATAAAAATTACAAGATCGGGTTGCATTAATACATATTTTATACACACACAAAATTACGAACCTGCTGCTGATATATTATGCATGGGTGTAGCCGTAACACCATCCATTGAACCCAAAAATTTGGAACTTACAATATCGACTAATGATAGGAAAGAAATATCAGAAGTTGTTGTTTTCAATAAAGTCGGTGTTGGTGTGGATATCCTTTGTAAAACGCTCGTATTCATAGACTGACTTTTGGTATCGCACATTATCCCAAACATAACACAAAAACATACATATACTTTTGCCATTGTGGTGGTACTTGCCAGCTTCTTGGTTTATTCTCTCTTGACCAGGCGCTTTGTATTATATATACATTATCAACATCCGTTCGTGATAGATCCACCCGCGCGTTAATTACTAAAAATAACAGGAAGTTCAAGTTTGAACCGTTATATAAATATAGAATTCCCAATGAATGTACACTAAAACATTTTTTAGATTTACTTCGGCAATTGTTTTCAACGCCACACAATTTACTATAAACAATATACATAAACGAATGTCTTTACAGCGTTTAAAAATACGAATATGAAATTGTTAACCGCATTATTGTTTCTCATATATATATATATATAATATATATATATATATTATAATATATAATATATATAATATATATATATAATTGTTCATACTTTTTATATGCATCCGTTCGACAGGACAACGCGGTGGCTAATTACACGCTGTGTACACAGCAGATTATTCTTTTCAAATTGATTGTTTTTACGGTCAGTGAATTGCCAAAGCTGCATGGCAACCGCACTATACAGTACGCAACTCGCAAGGAATGTGAATTCCTTACCCTTGATTCAGTATTTTTACATGCTCTAGCCGTAAAAATGGGTTTTCAGTTCAATTACACACACAACACGAATAATAATATATTCTTTTTTCGTCGTATTGCTGCAATGTCGCAGATTGACCCTGGAGTAGTTTGAATCATAATAAAGTCCACGACAACAGACGAAACAACTTTTCGTTTGAGAGATGAAAGTTCGTTTTCGGTATTTTTGAACTTTTGAAATGAATTGCAAGCTGTCTACATATCGTCAAAGAAGTTGAAAGAACGGTGAAAATGTGGCATTCGAAAGTGAAGGATTCACACCACCGCAATAACAAATAACGCTGTGACAGAACGCCGAGATCAATTTGGTTTTTACTTGCGACGAACGCTCTTTCAGTAGTATATTAGAGTAAATTAGACTGATAAGAGTTTTTTTTGGAAACTGCTGTTTTAGCTTACTAAACTGTTTTAGCCCGCAAACTAGCTTACGCAATCTTATTCCTTCCTGCTGCTTTCGAAGCGGCATCGACCTGCATTACAGGATTTTGATTAAGCAAATAGTCCTGTGCATAATTCGATACATGAACTAGAAAAATACGGAATAATTTTAGCGTATTGTCTCATCTTTCATGTATTAATCAGTGTATCTTGATCAACTCTCACTACACAATAACCCGTGAATAAACTAATATGAAAGTATTATCATTCAACTGAAACCCTTTTTCAGCCGATAACTTTAGCAAATATGGAATAAAAAGTTATTCTAAATAAAGAGTGTATGAAAAAAGGCATCAAAGCTTTTATTAAACCTGTGTATTAGGAATCAAATCTGACTCAGCTTCAGCAGTTATATGCAGGAAATCATATATAACATTATTATGATAATAATGTGCATATTTCTGATGCCTGCATGCAACGCTATTATATGATGATACTATTTTTATATCGTGATATAAAAGGAGAACCAAAACATATTCAAAAGTATATCAATACTCTTCGCTGGTGCTCACTTGTGCCAGCATGTATACAAATTTGGATACTTAAGCGCGTACCACGGTTTTTGGGCAAAGCGGGAAACGTTAAGTCAAGATAGATCAATTAATCTTTCCGTAATATGTAGAACTCAGTGATTTCAACATGCTACATTTTCAATATGAATTGATAAACTTTGATGAAAGACTTGTACAGTCACTGGACTAGACTCTTTACCAAATATACCTTTCATTGAGTGAAATTATTCAATTCTGATTAGTTTCGATCAGAATCAGATCAGATTCGTTTGGTTGATTGCATAATAGCCTAGTGCTTGAATGTTAGCATGTACTGATAAGCATTGATTTCCCTCATATTAATTCACACTTCGGTTTATGTCTGATAAACAGGGGCGACATTAGTTTTCAGCTAACTATATATATTATACATTAATTTTGATATATACACCTCAGTCTTTGCATTATCAGTATTTAAGACGCACAGATACGGAAGGGACTAGACTGAGTTCCGAAATATCAACTACTCGAACCGTCTTGACCTTGACTCGCAAACCAAAGGTCGCTGGTTCGATTCCCACCGTAGTCAAGCTAATTTTTCAGCTTGCCCGGTTGGTGAATCAGAGTAGAAACATCACATATATACATTTGATATATACACCTGAGTCTTTGCATTATCACTATCAATTTAAGACGCCCAGATATGGAAGGCACTAGACCGAGTTCCGAAATATCAGCTACTCGAACCGTCTTGACCTTGTACCTCAGTTGTATGTATAATATATATATATATATATATATATATATATATAATATATATATATATATATTATATATATATATATTATATATATATTTTTATATGGCAAGCGCTTGTTTTGGTTAATTCTGCAATTTGATTGGCTGCTGACAGGTCCGGATTTCCCCGTATTGCCCGAGGGCAATACGCAATTCTTATTGCCCTGTGAAAACAAGGCAAAACTCACGGCAAAAACTGACTAAATTTAAACTGAAAAACAGATTAAATTCTTAAACGGAAAATAATGAATTTGAAATAAAAAAATAAATTTCTATTTTACAAAATAGAGCGTTTTTTTTTCACTTTAGGCCGATGTTTTGGTGTCGTGTGCACGGATGAGATTGATCATTAAAATTACAATGTCTGCATGAATTATGCCATATAATAAAAAACTTACTAACTTCGACTGTTCGGTCTGTACGGTAAAATATCAAACCTCGGTCTTGGTGTATTGACCTCGCTATCGCTCGGTCAATACAGCACGACCTCGGTTTGATATTTTACCGTACAGACCTCACTCTCAGTCAGTAAGTTCTTAATATACACCCATTTGCAAAAACGTTGGCCGCAGATAGATAGATAGATAGATACTCGAAATCTAATTAGAATTGCATATGTTGTGTAATATGATTGAAATCCCATGCAAACTTAGCCATATGCATTTCTAATTAGACTTCGAGTATATCAATCTATCTGCGGCCAACGTTTTTGCAAATGGGTGTATATATATATATATATATATATATATATATATATAATATAATATATATATTATATAATATATATATATATATAATATAACAATTAGTCGCCGAAGGCGAGGTGAGATAGATATGATATAGATATAACTCAGATATAGATATAACGTCATGGCGGATGGACACAGTGTTCATAACTCCGAGTCTACAAATAAAAATCTCATTGATGCCTTTGATTTCCTCAATATAAATAAGTATATAACATCGGATAGCATTTCTTACGATGGTAAGCGAATTAAATGGCAGGATAGCTACGAATCCTTGCAAGATTTTGTGGCGAATGCCTTCGGTCAACAAGGCAAGTGGCGGCGGTCAGGAGGCGTTTCAAAGTGTTTTGATGCCCATAGCACAGATCTATCTATGACATGGTATCCCGGAAAGTTAAATACCTTAACTTTCAAAGGAACAGTTGGAGAAACAGCAAAAGCCTGTTTGATCGACCTATTGACGCCACCTAAAGATATGCCGGAAAATGCTTTTAAAAGTATTGACCATCATGATAACAACTGTGAGTATTTAGAAAATATAATGTTGGAGATTGAAATTCTGAATAGCAAGGTCGACTCAATGCAGGCCCTAAACGATTCCCGTGGTGATCCCCCATCAATCATAGTATCTAAACTGTCTAAAGAAGTAGCTTGCCTACATATTGATCTTGAGGGAGAAAAGGCAAAGAACAGTGCTTTAGAGCATGAGGTAAACCGTCTCAAAGATGAGATTTTGTTAATTAAATCATATCTAAAGGGAACAGCGAACATAGAGAACAATACAGATTTAAGTCCTGTCGGATTAGCCTCAGTTAATGGCAAAAGTAAACTACCCAATGGTCTGGGTCACGAATCGGTGTTTGAATATCAAAACCATAACCGTATAACGAGAGGCTTAACAGCTGCTAATGATTCAGTCATCATTGTTACTGATGTCGAACAAAATGATCCAACTGCAGGTCATCTCCCTAATGGAAATAAAAGCCACCATTGTCTTAGTCCAAATCTTGATCAACTAAATGCAAATCAACTAGATGCAAATGATTCACTAAGACAACAGGTTTATCATTACCGCGCCAAACAACACAAAGCATTCCTCCAAAAACACGATTGTGAAAGCGAATTGCGCAAGATGCCTTTCCCTGCAAGACCTAGGCGTTGTGGCTCTATACCTAGAATTCAAGACTCAAATCACCCCTCTATAACTGATCGACATCTAGTCAGAAAGATCCAACTAAAAGATCCAACTGCCGGTCATCTCCCAAATGCAAATAAAAGCCACCGGTGTCTTAGTCCAAATCTAGATAATTAAATGGAAATGAACAAAATGCAAATGACTCTCTAACGCAACAGGTTCATCATTACCGTGCTAAACAACACAAAGCATTCCATCAAAAGCAAGACTGCGAAAGCGAATTGTGCAAGAAGCCTTTCCCTGCAAGACCCAGGCACTGCAGCTCTATACCTGGAATTCAAGACGCAAATCACCCCCCTATAACCCATCGACACCTAGTCAGAAATCGTGATCAAAATTTTTTATTAAAAGCGTCCAGGAGAAACCACCGTCCAAGGAGAAACTACCGTCCAAGGCCGCCTCGGAATCCAACAAGGGTCCATTTCTGGCAGCCGCCAACGCTTATAAAGCCCCTGATAAAGTTCAACTCGAGTCTTCAAATAGACCCCATAGAACAAATGAAGTCGTGGAAGGAATACCTCCACTATGTTCATCGAGTAACACGGAACAATATCAGCCAGCAGAGATGAGAATACCTACTAGGATTACTTACAGAAAAAACAAACGGCGGGAGCGCATCTGGGTTCCCAATTTTAGATTATTAATCCCATTGAAGACTCCTGTTACGATCCCACGCTTTCCCAAGATTTGGTTTAGTAATGTTAGGTCGATGGTCAACAAGTTAGACGAAGTTTCTGCATCAATTTCTATCGAACTGTGTGACGTTGCCGTAATTACTGAAACATGGTTAAATCCACAAATAACTAATGAGTCTATACGTATTCCTGGTTATGTATCTTGCCGACGTGATAGAATGAATAACCAGCGCGGTGGTGGTCTTTGTTCCTATTTTAACTCAAACCTTAATTTTACCGAATTAACTGACTTAGGCGATCCTGAAATTGAGAGTCAATGGTTTTTAATCAAAATGGATCGATTACCCCGAGGAATAAACTCCATTATCCTGGGAACAGTTTATCACCCCCCCCAAAGCGATGACCACGCGCTTCGAACGCATATCTTCAAATGTTTAGATTCCTCACTGGCCAACTATCCTAATTCCGCTGTCCTGGTTCTCGGAGATTTTAACCAATTTAAGCCAGGAAATCTGTGCAATTCCTTTAGATTGAAAACTCTGGTCACCAAGCCTACCAGGGGAAGTAATATCCTTGATCAAGCATTTTCAACTTTATCGGCTTACTACGATGCTACCATCCTGCCACCTATTGGCCAATCTGATCATTCTAGCATATTACTTCAACCCACTTCACCACATGCTCCAAGCCTACCCACCACACGACTCCAAAAGCGTGATTATCGTGTTTCCAACAAACGAAATTTGATATCCTGCCTGGACTCGGTCAATTGGACACCGCTCATGAGGCGAAATTCATGTGACGATCAACTGGATTTGTTCCAGTCTGTGGTTCATGGTGCTTTGAATTCATGTATTCCCATGCGTACTGTTAAACTCCATCCCAACGATAAACCATGGATTACTCCCGCTATTAAAGAATCCATTAAGAAACGTCAACAAGCTTGGTTGAATAATGACCTTCCCAAATTTAATGTTTATCGCAATAAAGTGATAAAACTCTGTAAAAGTGCACGTCGAAGATTCTATAACGACAAAATCAATCACATGAACCAGAGCAATCCTAAAAAGTGGTGGGACGGTATCAAGCAGTTGTCAGGAATGTCTAACCCCCCTCCGTTTAATAGTCTAGCCATAAACGGCACCGTCTTGAGAGACTTTGAACTTGCCACCGTCATTAATGAATCCTTCTGCAGTGCTGCTGCTGATATACCGCATTTAAATTTCACTCCAGTACCCGTTTCCAATGTTCCTGATAGATACGTCATTACGCGTGATGCTGTTGAACTTGCATTGGCAGGTGTTAACGATCGTAAGTCTGTAGGACCTGATGAGATCCCCAATTGGATCCTGAAAACATGTGCCGCAAATATTAGCTACCCTGTATGCTCCATGTTTAACTCTTCCATTAGAGAAGGTCGTGTACCTGATCTGTGGAAATGCGCGGATGTTCTCCCTTTAAGCAAGATCCCTACACCGAAATCTATTGATACGGACCTTAGACCTATATCCCTCACGGCAGTACTGAGCAAGATCCTTGAGTCTTTCGTGTTCAATTGGCTTGCACCCATTGTTATGCCATTCATTGATCCCCTCCAGTTTGGCTGTGTGAAAAAGTCCTCAACGACTCACGCCCTCGTGCACCTAATCCACCATTGGCTTTCGGCCCTGGAAACACCTAATACCATTATTCGATCCTGCTTTATTGATTTTTCCAAAGCGTTTGATCGAATTGACCATAACATTCTAATGCGCAAATTACAACTCCTCAACGTTCCACCCGTGTTATTAAACTGGTGTTCAAGTTTCCTTCAAGGCAGACAACAGCGCGTTAAATTAAAATCTTGTAAATCTGATTGGAAAGAAATCAATGCTGGAGTTCCGCAAGGCACAAAATTGGGGCCTTTGTTCTTTCTTATAATGGTCAATGATCTATCCAGTGAACTACCACTGTACAAGTACGTTGATGATTGTGCTATTTCTGAAGTTGTTAGAGTATGTGAACCGGATTTTCCAAAATTACAGCAAGAACTCGATAAGGTGTCTCAGTGGTCGAATGTGAACAACATGAAATTAAACGTAAAAAAACTAAAGATTTCACCGTGTCCTTCTTGATCAATCAACCCCCGGCACAACCCTTGCTTGTCAATAACCTACCTCTGGAGGCTGTGAACTCTATCAAACTCCTGGGAGTAAATTTAACCTCCGATCTCAAGTGGACCACACACATCAGGCACATATCCTCTAAAGCAAGCAAACGCCTGTATGCCTTAAGGCTATTAAGAAGAAATGGTGTCCAACCTAGTGATCTTAAGGCGGTATATTGTAGTTTCATCAGACCTGTCCTGGAATATGCATGTCCAGTTTGGCATACCTCACTACCTAATTTCCTCACCGTTGAATTGGAACATATTCAGCAACGTGCGTTCAAAATTATTTTTCCCCATTTGTCCTACACCGAAAGCCTTAAAGACCTGAATTTACCTACCTTAGAAGCGAGAAGGGAACGGTTATGCAGAACCTTTTATAAAAATAATTATAATGACCCTTCGGGTAAAATTTCTAGTCTATTACCAAAACTTTTAACCCATGAGTACGATCTCAGACATCCTCGATCGATCTCTCTTTTTAAATGTCGAACGAAACGCTATAATGATAGCTTTTTGCCGTATTGCATACGTAAATGGAACTCTTTTTAATATTTTAATATTTTAGAACCTAATGTTAGCATATCTTTTTGTAGTTATGGTATTAACATGTTAGTAATTGTATTTCTGAGTATTTTATCACTGTAAATATGTAAATAGTCTTATTTCTGATACTTGTAAACTTGTGTTTTTCAGTTCGTTTTTGAACTGCCATTCAAGTATTTTAATAATAATCATAATCATAATAATAATAAAACTTCAAATAATTCTGCAATTACAAGCCTATATTCACTGAGCCGAAGGCGAAGTGAATATAGGCTTGTAATCACCGAGCCTGAGGCGACTAATTGTTTTAGTATAATTTCAGTATTGAAAAAGTTTTATTTATAAATACAACTGATACACGTGTTTATTTTATGAATATTATTTTGATTTTGAGTATTTTCGGCCATGTTTTTTTGGGGAAAAGCAATAGTTACTGCTCAGACTGCTCTGAGCAGTAACTATTGCCTCAGAGTTACTGCTGAGGGAGCCAATCAGAATGCTCAAAGGCCATTTTTCAGTACTGAAATTATACTAAATATATATATATATATGCGTTCACCGTAAGCTATATGCTACGCTCGCTTGTTTAAGTTTGAGCGCTCTGGTGACTCTATTCAATTCCAACAATGTGTAATCGTACGTCCTGTGTCCCAAGTGCAGGAGTCACCATTGCGCTTTGGTGATAGCCGGGAGGGCACATTGTTTTACACATGTGGTGATATATCTATAGACCAATTGCGAAACTTAGTAACCGCGCCTTCGCTCAACATGGAAACGAGGCTTATTATGCAAAAAACAATATTTGTATTTTTTGCAGTACAAAGCTATTCGCCGAGTTATATGCCGTTTTTCGCCTTTGTTTTACATATTTTTCGATATCTTTCAGCTTGGTTTCATCGTTGTTATCATAGTTTTCAGGCTAGGAAGTTTTGCCTTTCAATTGAGGCGTTTTTGTGGTGTTTTCATTAATCTTTTCGGCTGCTTTCGTCGGGGAAAATAGAAAAGGCCGACACAAACTCAGGTAAAAGTTTAGTTTTTCCAAACTATTCGTCTCAAGTTTTGAAAATGTATTTCATTTTTCTCCCTCTTATTTGTGCAAAATTTGGCGATATATATTTGGTGCAAAATCTATGTTTTTTATGTCAAAAATTATTGAAAAGTCACGATCGAACAAACCACCATGTTCACACTTCTCATCTAAAATTTTTTTATACCAATTTTATCGATCGATAAGATGTAATTTGACAGCAATTTTTCATTTCAGCAAAAAAATAGTAGAAATCTCTTGACAAAAACTATAAGAGATAAAATAAGCATGTTTTATGTTTGTTTTCCCTGTGTATATAGACTACAGAGTACAGTACATGTGATGTGATGCCGACTGAAAAGCAAAATAACTCTTCAACTTGGCACACATGCATGACATGGATAGTAAAATACTTATAACCAAAACATAATATCATTGTCTATTTTGAATTGCCATTTGAATATTCCTTTCCCGGCAATAACATACTATAAAGGTAGCCACAATGCGAGCTGCAGCGTTTTTTAAGATACACCTTTACATGATGGCAAAGCCGAAAGCGAAAAATATTTAAACCGGAGTTCGCAAGTGTTTTTCCGTTTACGATGGTGAACGGGATCCTTTCCTTTTCAAGTATTCCTGGTTAACCCTTATTAAACATCTATTGCATGGTAGTAGATAGAAAGAATAGTGTTTTGTACTAACAAAAATGCGGTAGAATTCAGATGCAAACTCAGATGCATTCGAATTCGACTTTATAAAATTCGGCCTTCAGGCCGGCATGCAAGCTATGCATCGTCTGTACTTTATTAAAACGAAAATAAACAAAAACATTTCAGTCAGTTACTTTTGACCATTTTAACAGTATTACTGTGGTATAAAGAAAAAAAAATACAGTGATATTTGTGAATAAATTTGAATAAATGAAGCCATTTCAGTCATCAGGTTTGAAAATTATATAATCTGACTGTCACTTTTCAATAATTTTTGACATAAAAAACACAGATTTTGCACCAAATATATATCGCCAAATTTGCACAAATAAGAGGGAGAAAATGAAATACATTTTCAAACTTGAGACGAAATAGTTTGGAAAAACTAACTTTTTACCTGAGTTTGTGTCGACTATATACTATATACTATATACTAATATACTATATACTTATATACTATATACTATATACTATATACTATATACTAATACTATATACTATTATACTATATTAATATATATACTAATATACTATATACTATATACTATATACTTATACTATATACTATATACATAATACTATATACTATATACTATAACTATATACTATACTTACTATATCTATATACTATTACTATATACTATATACTATATACTATATACTATCTATATTACTATTACTATATACTACTACTATACTATATACTATATACTATATACTATATACTATATATAATACTATATAATATACTATATACTATATACTATATACTATATACTATTACATATACTATATACTATTACTATATACTATATACTATATACTATATATTATACTATATTACTATATACTATTACTATATACTTATACTATATAATATACTATTAACTATATTACTATATAATATATATACTATATACTATATACTATAACTATATACTATATACTATATACTATATACTATATACTATATACTATAACTATATACTATATACTATATACTATATACTAATACTATACTATATACTATATACTATATACTATATACTAATACTATATACTATATACATATATACTATATACTATATACTATACTATATACTAATACTATATACTAAATATATATACTAATACTATATACTATATACTATATACTATATACATATACTATATACTATATACTATATACTATATACTATATACATACTATATTATATACTATATACTATATACTATATACTATATACTATATACTATATACTATATATACTATATACTATACTATATACATATATACTATATACTATATACTATATACTATATACTATATACTATATTACTATATACTATATACTATATACTATATACTATTTACTATATACTATATATATACTAATACTATATACTATATACTATATACTATATACTATTATTACTATATACTATATACATATACTATATCTATATACTATATACTATATACTATATACTATATACTTATACTATATACTATATACTAATATATATACTATATACTATAATACTATATACTATATACTATTACACTAATATACTATATTACTATATACTATATATATATACTATATACTATATACTATATATACTATATATATATATACTATATACTATATACTATATACTATATACTATATACTATATACTATATACTATATACTATATACTATATACTATATACTATATACTATTATACTATATACTATATACTATATACTATATACTATTACTATATACTATATACTATACATATACTATATACTATATACTATATACTAATACTATATACTATATACTATTACTATATACTATACTATATACTATATACTATAACTATATACTATATACTATATACTATATACTATATACTAACTATATACTATATACTATTATATACTATATACTATATACTATATACTATATACTATATACTATATACTATATACTATATACTATATACTATATACTATTATACTATATACTATATACTATATACTAAATACTATATACTATATACTATATATATTATACTATACTATATACTATATACTATATACTATATACTATATACTATATACTATATATTATACTATATACTATATACTATATACTATATACTATATACTATTACTATATACTATATACTATATACTAACTATATACTATATACTATATACTATATACTATATACTATATACTATATACTATATACTATATACTATATACTATTACTATATACTTACTATACTATATACTATATACTATATACATATACTATATACTATATACTATATACTATATACTATATACTATATACTATATACTTTATATATACTATATACTATATACTATACTACTATATACTATATACTTATACTATAACTATATACTATATACTATATACTATATACATATACTAATATCTATATACTATATACTATATACTATATACTATATACTATACTATACTATATACTATATACTATATACTAATACTATATACTATATACTATATACTATATACTATATACATATACTATATACTATATACTAATACTATATACTATATACTATATACTATATACTATATACTATACTATATACATATACTATATACTATATACTATATACTATATACTATATACTATA